>NW_010319269.1:0-769 GCF_000700745.2 Antrostomus carolinensis | reverse complement strand
CTACTACAACCTCTGCAACCCTCACCCCCACCACCACCACTGCCACTGCTGCTGCAACTACTACACCCTCTGCAACCACCACTGCAGCTACTACAACCTCTGCAGCTGCAACCCTCACCACCACCACCACTGCCACCGCTGCTGCAACTACTACAACCTCTACAACCACCACCTCTGCTGCTGCAACTACTACAACCTCTGCAGCTACAACCCTCACCACCACCACTGCAACTACCACACCCTCTACCACCACCGCTGCACCTACCACACCCTCCCCACCCCTCCCCTCCTCTTCCCTCCTCCTCCTCCTCCTCCTCCTCCCCTACCGCCGCCGCGGAGGCGTAAAAATACCCGTGGGGATGAAACCGCGGCAAACAAACCGGCGTCCACACTTCCCCAGCCCCCACCCCGTTCCCTAAGAGATTTAAAAGCAGATGAAAATCGCTGGCATCCAACCTCCCCCCTTCCACCAACTCTTTTTGCTTCGCCGCCGTCACCAACCTCCCCCCGACCGCCAACAACCCCCAAACCGGGGTGGGGCAACTTGTAGCCACAACCCTTCGTGAAGTAGTTGAAATCCCACGTCGAAGATGAAGAGGGAGAGGAAAACAACGTGCTGCACCTAACAAAACCCGTCCATCTAAAGCAGGAGCGGAGAGGAGACGATCGAGAACGGCTTCGGCGCCGGAGAGGAGCCAGTCACTGCGTTGTGCAGGAAATCACACGGAACAGAACAGAGTCAGACAGCAGAAGCCCTTCCACAGACTCT
>NW_010319268.1:6686-6978 GCF_000700745.2 Antrostomus carolinensis | reverse complement strand
GACACAGCCGCGCGGTGAGTCCCAGCCCCTCGAGGGGAAAGTGGGTCCCCTGGTCCTACGAGGGACTCAAGTCCCGTCACTAACGCTGTCCCCATCGTGTCCCTGGGACGGTGGCACGTGTCCCTGCAGGGTGAGCTCCGTGCTTAACCGGGATGTGAAGCAATTTGGGAAGAAGCACATGTTTGACGCGAGCGAGGAGACGTGCTGGAACTCGGACCAGGTCTGGGGACAAGGACAGGGGAAGGCAGAGGGGTGGGACAGGAGCCGTGTGCGGGGTCAGGAGCCGTGTGCG
>NW_010319268.1:6204-6461 GCF_000700745.2 Antrostomus carolinensis | reverse complement strand
CACACCCAGATCCTGCAGCTGTTTGTTGTGAGGCCCAGAGGGATTCATTAGCCATTCCCAAAACCTGAGAGGTGTGGAGGCCATGGGCTGGAGCAGAGAGGGGTGAATAGCGAGGACCTGGGGTTCTCTGGATGCTTTGGGTGCAGATGGGTCTATTAGATAGACCACTGCTCCCAGCCCTGCAGCACAGGGAGGATTTTTGGGGCAGCCGAGACTGTGGCAGCTCACAGAGGCTCCCCCCGCCCCCGAAAACCCCC
>NW_010319268.1:4427-6127 GCF_000700745.2 Antrostomus carolinensis | reverse complement strand
GGTGAAGAACCAGTGAAAATATCCGACCTGTACCCCGAGGACATCAACGCCATGCAGATATCCTTGGTTGAAGGGCTTGGTGGGTGGGTTCAGAGCCACCCATGGCTGTGGAGGGGTAGGGGGGTGATGGCAGAGCTGAGATTTAAATGATAGACCTGCAAGTGTCTGTTGGCACTTTGCTACCACTGAATCAACTCAGTAGAGCTGGAGTAAATCTGGCCATCGGTGGCTGTGGGTCACCAGGGTGTGAGCCCCACGTGAGCCTGCTCGGAGCGGGTCTCCCACATCTCATGGTGTCCTCTTGCCTATTTTTCTCCTTTACTGGCCCCGTACAGATTCCAGGTGGAGGAGACTGTGCTGGATAAGCTGAAGATCACCTTTGAGAAGAGCACAGACTTCTTTGGGAGGATTGTGGTGTACCACCTCGGGGTGCTGGGGGAGAGGCTGTAGGACAGTGTGGGGGGCTGCTCCCCCATCACCTGCATTGCCCCCACCTCAGGGGCTGTGCTGCGTGGGGGGAAATGGGAGAGCAAACCTTGCCAGTGGGGACAGGCTGCCCCTAACTGCACCCCAAAGGCGCTGAGAGGGAACCCCTGTGCCATGGGATGGCAGTGACAGAGGGACATTAGTGCTGAGATCCACGTGCTGGACTTCTGAGCCTTTGGTGGGACACAACGTGTGTAACCAGCTGAATAAATGGTGTCCCCTGCTCCTCCCTGGCTGCTCCTTGGGCAAGTCACACCCCAAAACTGAGCCCTCCAGGGTTTGCCACGGCTGTGCTGGTGTGTGGCTTGAGCAGGGGAGAGGAGAAGTGTCACCTCCATGTGCTGTGGGCTCTGGCTGTCTCTCACCTTTGCCAACCACCCTTGAACTTCTTGGAGTGGCTGTTTGCAGCCCTGCAGGGCTCCGGCTCGGGATGGCAGCGTGCCGGCTGTTGGCCAGGGCCATGCTGTGTTCCTGGCTGGCAGGGTGATGCTTCCCGTGGGGTTTTGCTCCTGCCTGTGGGTATTTCCCTGGCTGGTTACAGCGCTGAGTGCCTGGAGAGCTTGGCAAGTTTATGGGTGTAAGAAGAAGCCTCCCTCTTCAAAGAGACAGCTTTGGAGATGAATACCAGGGCACTGGGAGGTTAGCTGGCCCAGTTCCCCTTGTGGTTCCCCAGTACTGGGATGAGGGACTGGCAACTGTGAGAGGCTGAGGCAACAGACAGGGCTCCACACGGCTACTTTAAGAGTTTACTTCCACTAATTCAACACCTGAATGCACACGGGCACAAAGCAGCCGAGCCCGGACAGGGCAGAAATGCAGCTGCCCTGAGAAATGAGTGTCCCCGGGTGTGAGGCACTGTGGCTGTGCCACCCTCTGGGAGAGGCACAGACCCATCGAGGCCAGGCCATTCCCAGCTTCCTCCGTGTGCTCCTTGCCTGAAGCATCATGTCCCTGCCCATTGAAGGATGGCTGGGTGAGGCTGAGGTGGTCCCAGAAGTGCTGGTGCTGCAGCAGTGCACCACGAGCTGCCGTGTCACTCCAGCTCCTTTCTCTGGAATAGCTTGAGGATGTGATTTTCGATAACCTGTTGGACTAACGGAGAGGAGAGAGGTGAAACCCAGGGAAGCCAAGCCTGTGAGAAGCCAGTACTGCTGTGGGCAGGACCTCATTACCATTTTGCTCCTGTTTTTCTAGTTGGAGGCTGGAAAATACCT
>NW_010319268.1:0-4411 GCF_000700745.2 Antrostomus carolinensis | reverse complement strand
CTCCCCTGTGCCAGCCCTGTCTCCAGCACAGCTCTGGTTTGGAGGGGGACAAGGGGAACAGGACCCATCTTGATTCCCCTGGCTCACTTTCTCAGCATGGCAAAGTGGGGAGGTCAAAAAAAAAGCCCCAAGAGCAAGGCTGGAAGCTGGGAATTCCCTGGAGGTTTTTTGGGGAGGGAAGGCAGGGCTCCCTGCCAGGCACAGAGGGGACACTTACCTTTCTTGTGTCCTAGAGCCACGGCCAGATCCATCGGGGTGTAGCCAGAATCTGCCTCTGTTGTCAGGTCAGCACCACGAGCTGCAAGCAGGCAGTGGAGATCAGGGCATGGTGCACCCCTGATGACGCAGCATCCCCTCTGGCTCAGGCACAGGGTGAGGGGACCCCCAAAAGCTGCCCATTCTGGCTGGGCAGCCCCCCTGTGACACCCCCAGGCTGCTCAGTTTCTCCCCCCAGGCATGTCACTCTCTGTCCCCGAGGTGGTTACCAACGAGGCCAAGGACTAAGGGCAGATCTTCCCCGTTACCTAGTAGGGCCTCGACACACTTGACGTGATTGCCGCGCACGGCGTAGAGCAGAGGAGTGCCGCCGTTCTGCAGGGAAAGGGAAGGGGCTGTGTCATTGCACAGGGCCACACTCACACAGCTCCTGCTTCTCCCAGAGTGGTAGGTCCCCAAATCCCCTTTCCACCCTCTCCCAGCTCCAGGCTGGGTGTTTTCTCGCAGAGCATCTCTACGCAGGTTTGATTCTCTGTATGCAAGACAATAACTTTTTAAATTGTGTGATTTTTTTAAAGATAACCTGAAGTTCTGAGCGCTGTTTTCTCGTGGCTGGTAACATCACCAGTGTGAACAACTTGAGGAAACCATTTAAAATTATTATCCAGATTAATTTCTTGAAATGACTTGCATGAGCAAGCAAACGAGCGCTGCGTGCCTGGGAAGCATCTAGGAGAAAGGCATTGCCACTAACTCAGCCCAGAACGATGTGAACTCGCTGCTGCTTTTTAAAATGAGCTTTGTGGAGCCTTGTCTGGGGCTTGGTGCCACTCCCAGCGCTGGCACGGTCCCTGCAGCAGCTTGTGCCCAGCAGCACTCACCCAGTCGTAGATGTTGATGTCCACGTTCCTCTCCAGCAGCATGATGACAATGTCGGTGTAGCCGCCCATGCTGGCCAGGGACAGGGCGCTCTCCCGCTCCTTCGCCAGCGCGTGGGGGTCAGCACCCTGGGGACAGCACAGGCATTAGTCCCGATGGGTGAAAGGGCTGAGACCTGAAGTGCTCAGCACAGCCTTGCTGGGTACCCCACGAGGGCTGATCGTGGAGCCAGGTCCCAATGGAGTAATGGGGCAGAGACAGCTCACATGTTCCCAGTGACCTCTCCTACCCAAAGTCCTCACTGGGCATATTTTAATCATCATCAAACATCTCAGGTGAGGACTTAAAAGCTCTTCTCCAGTGTCAGTAAACTAAGCCTGATGGTTCCTGTTACTCAGCCCTTTTCTCATCAGCATTACCAGCCCTGTCTGGCGGTGTGTAAAGTATCCACTGTCTCTTTTTTTTACTGATTTACCTAGAAAACCTCCCTATCTTCCAAGCCCTGCCAGCCATGGTCCTCTCCTGGACTTCATTATATCATTTATAAATGTATCACCTCGTTTATTTTGGGCTCTGCTTGTCTCTCTGGTAATACACTGTAATTTTGGAGCCAGGGTTTGGCCAGTGCTTTTGTGGCATGAGTGCTTGCTGATCATCAGACACACGTGGATGTGGGACTGAGCTTTGGGGGAGCAGCTTGATCCAGCGTGTAGAAGGATCTCTTTTCTCACCCCCAAAACGATCCTCAACTGCCAGCCCAGCACTCAAGGACGATGCAGCAATGAGTTCATTAACTGCAACGATACCTTGGTGAGTACATTTGCTGGCAGATTACAGGGCCCAAGTGATAAGCCTGATCTCAAATTACCAATAAGCAGATATTTAATTACAAACAGTTATTGCTAGCTATGAGATAAGGCTCTTCACGCTCCTGACTTAGCTCACAGCCCAGTGGGGAGCAGCATCTGACAGCGCCTGAGCCGTCAGCTCTGCAAATGTGTCCTGTTTGGTGCCATGGGGAAGGTTGGCTGAGATGATAGCAGGATGGTGCTGGACAATTTGGCAGCTGCTGGGGTTGGAAATGGGAATTCTCCTGTTAACGAGGTGCTGAGTGAGCATGGCCTTACCCATTCCAGCAGGTGACGGACCGTTTCGATCTCTCCGAAGGCTGCAGCCCAGATCAGTGGTGTGAAACCTCTCTCATCAGGTTTATTTACCAAGTTCTCACCTGCACAAACATGGATGAGACATGGTAAATAGGGTAAAGCTCCCTCTGCTCCCTGTCCCTCCAGTAAACCCAAAAAAGGCTTTAAACTAAGCCAAGGGTTTGGGTCTGGGGTAAGAACCCAATGGAAGAGACACGTACCTTTCCGAAGGTGCTCTTTCAGCTGGCTGAGCTCTCCTTGGGCAGCGAGCTGGTGGATGGACAATGCTGGGGGACAGAAAGAATTCACCCATCAGGACAAAATGTTTCCCCAGCTCAGCACCCACCATTTGCAGGTGCGTCCCTGCAAGCCTGGGGAGGTGGGAACTGGCCAGCCCCATTCTGAGCCCCAAAAAGCCCAGTATGTAACCAACATTCTGCCGTGACAACCACGGCGAGTGCTGAGAGCAACAGCAGGAGCAGCCTGGGAGAGCATCCCGGTGTCCTCTGCTCCCTCTACACCCCACATCCATCCGTGGTCTGAGACACACAGCCCACTGCCCACTGGTACTCACTGTCCAGCGTGGCTGGGAGTGCTGAGACTTCGTTGCCCCGCTGCCTGTTTGTCAGTGTGTTCGAGTGCTTCAGGGGGAAGCCTGTTCCGGAGAGAGGAGAGAGTCAGGACACACATCCTGGGAGGATGTGGAGGGGAGGAACAACGCTGACTTGAGGCCAAGAGCTTCGTGAAAGCTCAGGTCTCATGCGACTTATCTGAAGCTTTTCTCTCCTGTTCTTGCCAAAAACTGAATTCCTGCAAAAGAATAATTATTCCCTTGCAAGTAAAGAACCTAGAGACTGAGGTTTGACCAGTGTGCAGGGACCAACAACTGAGCAGGGAAGATAAAACAGCCCGAACAGCTGCCCAGGGAGGAGCAGGGTCCATCTGGGACACCGCGGGAGGCAGGGATCTGGCATTAATGGCATAATTGCAAATGATATACTGCAGAGGACAGCCTGGGGATGCACTCGAGTTCATCCTCATATTTCCTACCCTTGAAGAGCTCCACTTGAAAATCTCTCTGTGTTTTCAACAAGCGATTCGTGGTTTAATTAGGAAAGTATATGGAAAGAGTTTGTCATCTTTGGTGCCACTGCATGGAGCTGCAGCGACCTCTCACTGCTGGCACGTGTCATAGAATCACAGACTGGTTTGGGTTGGTAGGGACCTTAAAGCTCATCCAGTTCCAACCCCCCTGCCAGCAGCAGGGACACCTTCCACTAGACCAGGTTGCTCAAAGCCTCATCCAGCCTGGCTGAGAACACTTCCAGGGAGGAGCAGCCACAGCTTCTCTGGACAACCTGGGACACTGTCTCACCACCCTTATAGTAAAGAATTTCTTCCAAATATCTAATCTAAACCGACCCTCTTCTTGTCATCAGCAAGGTGTGGGTTTGGACTTGGCCTTGTCACATTATAAGAGGGACTGGCAGCAGTAAAAGACTCTTTTCTGTCTGCCTTTGTGGGATGAAAGTCCCAGATGAGCTCTCCCATGCCTGTCTCCCACTGGGGCTGTGCCTGAGCACTCACTGTCAAGGGCCGAGAGCTGGGTGCTCCTCTGCCTGTCCATCGAGGCCTTCAGGAGAGTGTCTGCTCCACCTGCAAAACAAGAGTGGCCATTGGGGACCTCGGTTCCACTTGTTGGGGAGCAGGCTGAGCTCCACACTCAGCACGAGACCAAACCAGCACAGCGAGCACCCCATGTGCGCCCCGACCCCAGGGTGGAGGGGACATTGATCCCACTTTACAGGGGGACAAAGGCAGCAGGATGCCAGGTCCATGTGTACCCCATCTCAGCTCCCATCACCCCGTCACCCCCAGCGCTCACCGTCCCCATGGTCCAAGCGTGGCATGTCCTGGTCCAGCCGCAGACACCCCGGTGGGTCACCGCTGTCCCTTGTGTCCCTGGTCACAGCCTCCTCTGCAGCTGCTGCTCCCTCGGCTCCTTTATCACCCACTTTTGGGAGCTCCTGGGTGTCCTCGTCATTCGGGGGGATCTCCATGAGATGAGTGACGGCTTCTTCACCTTCCATGGGGCAGCTGCGACACAAGGACGTGTTAGGAAGGGGGGAAAAAGCGGGGACATCAGCTGGGATGGGGGGAAGGAGGCTGCT
>NW_010319267.1:0-829 GCF_000700745.2 Antrostomus carolinensis | reverse complement strand
GGTGGGTGGGATGGAGAATGGTTGCTGCTGGTGGAAGATCTGACAGGGGATCCTTTGGTGCCCACCCACAGCCCCTCATAGGATGTTCTACCAGGGATGGGGATGGTGAGATGCATCTGGTGCAGCAGGGCTGGGATCCTGGTGCCAGCTGGGTGGGAGGGTGGTCCCAGGGCCTTGGCTCCTTGTATTCCCCGTGCCTCAGTTTCCCCAGTAATGCAGCAGAAAGGCTGTGCTGGGCGCATGGTGAGACATGCAAGGTCCTGGTGGGACCATGTCACTGGGGCAGACCCCTGGCATCTCTGGGCACAGCCCAGTGCACCCATTCCCAGCTCTTCCCAGGGATGCTTGGTGCCTGCTGGGGATGCTGGCACATCCTGGGGTCACCTCAGGCGATGGGTAATGGGGTGCTTGTGTCTCGCAGGTCACACCAGCCGCCTCCTCAAAGCTCTGCTGGGGACCAGCATCCTCTTCCTCGTCGCCCACTTTGTTTTCCAAATATGCCTGTACACGCTGCCCGTCCTGGACCAGCTGTTGGGACCCAGCTGTGAGTAGGGGATGCCAGGGCAGTGTGCCATGGGGCTGCCCTCCCCCTCCTGGGCTTCACCTCCTCCCCGCACTGCCCCAGGGCTGGACCCCCAAGATGGTGACATATGGGTGTGGGGATCCCATCCTTCTGGGTGCTGGGGGGCTGCTGAGGCTCTGTGGGGTCCCAGCCACACACCTGGCACTGGGGCCATGCTGTGCCATGCCAGGGTGCCCACTCGGTGGCCATTACACTGGGCACAGACCCTGTCTTGGGTCCCCATGGGTGTGGGGTGATGTCCCCATG
>NW_010319266.1:0-8060 GCF_000700745.2 Antrostomus carolinensis | reverse complement strand
CAAGGGCGGGGTTCCGCGGCGGCGCGCGGGGTGTGCAGGGAGATGTAGTCCGACATGACACCCCCTCGCCACGTGCCGCCGTCCCGCCGCGGGGCCCAGCCCGGCCCGGTTCCCCCCCACCCAGCGCAGGGTGCTGAGGGGACCAAGGCCACTCCCTGCGGAAGCGTTCAGTGTTTGACGCATTTCGCCCCTCAGAAAAACACCACTTCCCGTTTTCCCACCCCAATCCCGCTCCCTGAGGAAAAAACTTTCACTGTTTTAAGTGGTTTTCCCCCCAAAACAACACGTCTCGCTCTTCCATCTCCACCTACAGCCCCAGAACCTTCTAACCACCTCGTTTCACATTCCTCTGGCCAAACTCTTCAGCTTTATTCCTAAAAATTCTGCTTAAAAATTCCATTAAATGCCCTAAACCCAGAGCACCCAAAGCCAGCGCAGCTTTGGGAGACAAACCAGTCCTGGCTGCCCACCGCACCGGGCCCCTCAAGGGTCCCAGTTCCCTCCCAGTTCCTGTGCTGGCAGATGGAGCTCTGCGTGCCCCCAGCAGCTCTGCACCCCTGATGTCAAGGGCTACAAGAGGCTTTTTAGCAAACGCCATAAGGAGACACGAGGCTGGGAACCTCAGGAGCGCGACCTGCAACCGAGCAGAAGAAGGTTTCTCCGACCACCATAAAGATGATTTCTCCCTGTGCTCAACAAACTCCCTCTCACTACAGGCGCAGGACACACCGAGAGGCAGCAGAGCAGGAAGGAATTCATTTGGGACTGCAGAAACCATTTCACCTCTTTGACCTTCAGTTTTATCTTTCGGGGTGACACTGACCTGTCCCCCAGTGCAGCACGTTCACCTGACACTTGGGGTGCCACAAAATCGCTCAATATTGCTGCCAGGCCAGAGCATTCTCCCCCCTCAGACGGGTCTACATGTCGGTTTTGATTTGATATCTATTGCAGCCAGCACACTACTTTCTCCTCACAACAGCTATGCTGCCTCTACAGTAGGAATGCAGTTATGCCAATAAAAAAAGTGCTTTATACCATCATTTGTCTGCAAAGAGAAAAAGCTACAGCAGCGCATGCTGTTCTACACTGTCAGAGAGCTGTACTTGCCCCAGGAAGTTGGGTTTAGAGCAAAAAAATAAAAGTTGTACTGTCTCAATTGCAGAATTACATAAAAACCTATGAATACCGTTTCCGTAGCCAGTATGGACAATCCTGATCTGGATTATACAGCACACACAGACAAGTTCATTTCCTCCTCTTCCTTCAAATCCCACTGCCACACAAGGGGAAAAGCAATCCTCCCCTCCTTTAAAAAGCATTTGGAGACACAGAGTCAAGAAACTATTACTGCTCTTTAAAATCCAATATATTGCTTAACAAATCACAGCCTGGAACTGTTATTACAGCTGTTTTTTTGGGGTGAGAAATCCACGGGCAACACATTTCACCATTTTTTCTAAGGGTCTGCGTGGCCACCTACACTCACAGTCAAAACTACCCCAGAGGCCACATACCAACTGTGTCTTTGCTGAGCAACTCAAAAAACACATTAAGTATGAGCTAAGTTTCAAGAAAAGCATCCCACTAAGGACAGCAGAGAGACCAATGGGGGGTTTTTTTGTGGCCCAGCAGGGAGTTGCAGACAACCAGCTCTGCTCCCCTGCACACTGTCCCTTGCGGTCACAGTCCTCTCCTCCTAGATGGCCATTCCCCATCCCAATGTACCAGTTATCATCTCAGCAATTTCATGAAGTACTTTGAAAAAATGAGTCTAGGGACCTTGAAATGGGCTTTAAGACAATGATGAAACAGTACCAAGGAGGACACAGGGACAATGTGTTACGAGCAACCCCACATCCAGCACAGAACTGGGTCACAGGGAGAATATATTCTATTCTTAAGGGTAATAGCAATAGCGTTTCTGAAAGACACTCACATGATGAACTTGGACCACAGCTTCACACTGTCTCCTGATCCATTTCTCCCCACCACACTTGGACAGCTCTTCAGGAAGCCATGACACAGGTTCCTACAACGGCATACATGCCTCTGATTTTTTTTTTTTTTAAGTCTACCTTGAATTCACTCCAGCTAAAAAGCAGAAGTAGCAACAAATGCATTTTTGTACTGGAACAGAAGAGGGAGGGCAATCTGCTGTGGAGGAAATTAAAAGAAATTCCTGAGCAATAAAGTTTCTAATCTTTTTTTTTATTCTGCACTGCAGAATTTTCTGCTAATTGAGGCAAGCCTAATCAAGAGCTGAGAGCCTGACAGTCTGGTACAGATCTGGATCTTCCTGCAGCACAAACCTATCTACAGCTTTCATCAGTCAACCTGATCTGGAGATGATGTAGCAAAAATTGTTGTGCAGTCTAAAATAATACAACATTGGCCTCTGACACATACCTTTTTATAGCCCTTCCAGTCTCCATTTTCCATTCAAAGCAGCGCCACAACATCTCCTCCAGGTCACCTAGCTACTCCTGTATCAGCCACCCTCACCCACAGCTTCATCACTACTCTTGAGATGACCTGCATGAACAAGAGGAGCTCTCCCAAGTCAATCCACATTTCTACAGCATCATCTTTTAAATCTTTCTTTCCAGTCACCCTCCTCAAAAAGCATCAAGAACACACAAACCACGGGGTTCAATATACGGTGAGTGTGATGTACTCAACTGCTCATACCTGATTGTTACCTTGTCTTTCTCACACAGGTTCATTGCTTCTATTAATCCTCCTGATTTGCCCTGATTGTACACACTTCAGACATTGAACAGTCCCTAAACAGTAAGCATATGCATTGTTGTACACATATTAAACACGCTAGGGAACATGAACGGAGTCTTTTGAGCCTGCAAAGGTGCTAGATCAGATTGAGAAACGTCCTGAAGGTACAAAAGGCAATGATCACCAAAGACAACAGTAATGAGATTCCCTACAGATACAACTGCAATTTTTGCATCTTCATTTGCAACCTCATTAGATATCCCAACAAAAAGCAGCAAACTCAAATATTTGTCAGCGGTCACAGAGGCTTCAGAAGATGCAAAACTCATCTGGTTTAAAGCTGAATATAGATAAGCTCTAGCAAAAAGAGACCTTTGCAGCAATCATTACTCTTCTGATCTTCTTCTTCAACATTATTTTAAATTATATTATTATTCATTCATCAACATAATGTCCAGTGACATTAAGGAAGGCACTCCTCAGCTGTGACAAACACAGCACATCCCAGCCAGCTATTATGAAAATGTTCACTAAAAAGGAAAGGAAAAAGAGCAAAGTCCTTAAAAAACAGAAAGTAGACCCACATGAAGGTAAACAGTGCAGAGGTTGGTAGAGCTCAGCAACCCTGATACCTTTCTGATCAGAGAGATATTGATTCTACTAATTTATCCTAAGGTTGAGCGAGAAACCCTGGATCTTCCTTGGGGATGTCTAGATCCATAGATTAAGTTTTAGTTTGCTTGGTATCAACAGGAAATTGATATAGTACTCACTAAAAAAGCCAAGTGAGCCACTGAAGTAACACTGCTTGTTTGAAAACCTCCTTGATGATTGAGATCAAGTCATTTGATAATATCATAATTACCAAAGACATTCATAATTTCAAGACAACACCCATTGCTTGTTCTGGTGTTGGAGAATCTATAGAACATCAGTAGCTCAGCATGTCAAGCTCTGTTGTTACCCAGGCAAGGGGGGAAATTATTTTAATCTGCTGTGATTAAGGGGCATGGGTTATTACGACATAGTAATAAACTATTTTGAATCAATTATGGTTTCCACTGTGAAATGTATTTACATGGCTTCCACTGTGAAATGTATTTCTCTGGTTTCCATAGGGATGAGAGGCTGGGAATGTAAGACTATTTAACGAAGGTAACAAACTTCACCACTGTAGTTTTGAGCCCCTGCCAAAGACATTGGTCTCATCATGCCAAAAAGTACTCGAGTGTGCCACACTGTTGCATCAGCCCAGCCCAGGTTATACAGAAGAGCCTGACTTTCCAAAGTCCTCATGGGAACTTCTGTTTGTACCAGTTTGGGGAATACAGTGAAGTACTTTCTGAAGAAGAAGAGCAGGCTGAGTACTCACAGTAAAGCACCCTGAATTTTTAAGGTGTTAGTCCAGTTGAGGACCGATAGCCAGGTTTTATCAATTTGCAGAGGGTAAAGCATCCAAATGTACATTTAATTGTAACCCTGATTCAAACAGGTCCCCGTGAACAGCCAACAATATTATCACGTTGGCTGAGATCCATCCAAAACACACAAGAAACTGCACAAGAGATGCAGGAGTAAGCCTCAGATCCCATCAGTTTTCTTGCTGATGGGTATCTTGCTTAAGAAACATCATGATGGCAGTAATTAAGGTAATACTTCTTTATGGCAATCAGTATGTTTTGTGCAGAGTATGCTATATGATCCCAGATATTTAGTGATGCGAGCAGCAAAATAAAATACAAATGAAGAGCAGAATAAATAAGGGAATGGCACACTTTTAAAAAGTCACATTCCTTCCAGTTCAGGTTATAGGTAGTTATACCATTGGAGAGGAAGAGGAAAAAAAATAAAATTAAAGGAGAGGAGAGGAAAATGTGATCCTGCACTAACCATGTAAAAGCCTATGTCTTATAAAACCCCGAGACACTGGCTAACTGAGTTTTAAGGGGCAATCCTTTCAAATCTCCACACTGAAATACACCCAATGAGTTTGTATAGTTACAGCACAGACATTTCACACTTGTGTTCCCACTGCTAGGAGTAAAGCTCAGCTCCACTGTATGACAGACAAATAGATTAAGGAGTTTTCATGTAAATAAAAGTTAAAATAATTAGTTTGGAACCCAGCAACTGGTAATAAGCATGGGTGTGCTACCGGCAGTACAGGGTTGAGAGGGAGACCAGATTTATACCTGCCACGCAACCCAACCCTTCCTCCGCCTTCCAGTTGGAAAGTCTTGATGTATTTTCCTTTATCCATGAGCCATGGCTGAGGCTCACAGAACATCTTCATCAATTCAACTTGCACCAAATCCTGCACCTCACGTTTCCTCTTGTGAGTCAACAGCAAATCTGAGATATCCCAACGCCAGCCTCTGGTCACTGCTGACACCGGGACACGAAAGCTCTCCCTCTGCCACAAGCAAGGGTAACACTGGTTTTAAGAGTCTCTGTTAATTCATGTTATAGTCCTTCTTTTTCACATGGCCTTTCTTAGATCCACTAAGAGGAGAATTAGTTTCTATTTCTGCTGTAGGGCACTTGGAACAATTCTATTGCTGTTTGGATTTCCAGACTCAGGGAAAAAATTACTGCTCTATTTGTAGCTGCTTGTAATTCAGTTTAATCCCAATCTGGAGCAGCAATTTAACCAGACTGAAAAACAGCTGATAACCAGAGTATTAGATTTACTCTTTTGGTCATGCTCAAGAGTCACCTAGCATCTCGAGATCAGAGCTGTGCTCCAAGAGCTTCTGTTCTAGAGATAACACAATCTGGGAGTCTCTGAGCCCCGAGTTTCAGGACTTCACACAAATTCCTCAGTCCCAGCCAAATCCACCTGCCTTCAAACCCACAGCAGCACAGGCAGACATCAGAGATCATCGGTGGAAAGAGTCAAGTTCCTACATGCTCTCCTTATTAACGATACTTCCTATAACAAGTCTAGTGCAGGAGAAACAGTGCCCAGACGACTGCGGGGAAATGGCAATGAGAAGAATAAGACAGCGAGGCCCCTGTTTCTGCGACCACCACCACAGCACAGAGAGCTTTGGGGCAGCATAGTCTGCAGATTTCTTCCTGTGCCTGTTAGATGTGAAGGACCAGGCAGACCTTCCTGCTCCTCAGCTCTAAGAAACCCTCCCTCCCCTTTGAGGAGCTGCAGGTAAAGAGCTTTACAAAAACTTAAGGGTTATAATGCAGTTGCTCTCTTCTGTGATGAAAAAGCACTGCAAACTGTGACAACATGAGGCACTGGAGTTTGAGCGCAAGTCAGGGATCCAGGATACAAAAGCACTCAAATACGTACTAATCAGAGGTTTAAAGCAATTGGCACAGGAACAGATGACACACTCATGCACTCAAAAAAACAAGGTCCAACTAGATCCTCACCACAAGAAGCCAACGCCTCTGAGCAAAAACGCCGAGCGGACGTGACATCCCGACACGACGACGGTGTGCAGATCCTCCTTGGTACACCCTCCAAACAGACTCAAGTGTGACCTGCTGCCTCAGGCACAGCTCCTTCCCCTCAGATCCTGACAGCTTGTGGGAAGCAGAAAGGACCAAGTGTTATCCTCCCAAGTGCCCATCCCTGACCTGCTCCGTTGGAGAAAGCAGGTGTCTTCCGCACCCTCCCAAATCCAAAGCCTCTCCAGAGGCCAGGCTGCACGGCACAGGCTCTACCTGCAGCTTTCCCAGCCATCAACACAGAGATAACACCATCTCTCCATCTCACAACAGCTTAAACGCTCTCAAAATTTACTTTTTCACTCCTTTAAGATTTCCAGACTGAAGCACAAGGCTTATGAGCTCACGCGTGGAATCAGAACATTTTGTTAGAGCAACACCACCGTTGGCTGCCGCAGACCCTCGTTAGTTGGCACACGCACGGAAATCACAAAGCTGACAACACCCAAGTGCCACACAAGTACCCACGTGGGTGCCAAGCTCCACACAGCCACATGCTAAACCTCCATTTAGCCAATACATCAGCGTGTGGAAATAAGGACCAGCGTCCAGAGAAGCTATCTGCTGACTTCCTACCAGCTTCAGCCGGAGCTGTAAGGAACAGACTTCCAAAAAATGTAGTGATAACCTCCAAAACCTACAACAGGGAGTTTTAAACCCCTTTTTTTTTAAAGCCCACATAACAACTTACTGTTATTCTGTGTACAAAGAATAAGAGCCTTTACTGTTGTGTTAGCCAACTGGAGATCAGATACCAGAGCAGATTTGTCTAAGGTCAGTGTGAAAGGATTGAGGAAAGATTTTTGGTTTTCCCATTACAAGAGAATTTGTCTAAATTCAGCCTCCATAATTGGCCTAAAGTCAGGCTGCTTTGGCTCACAGATTTATGAAAAGAGGGGAAAATATCTGTCCCTTTAGCACTTCCCTTGTTATTCAGCTTCACAGAACTTGATGGCTGTACCTAGGTGTTTAGGACACAATTCTTAACCTGTAATAACATTAGCAAGATAAGAGGTGACTTTTCAAAACAAGCATTGGCAAACCCTCGCCACCCTCCACTCCAAACCCAGAAGCACTATGGCTGCTTCACACGTGGGGAAGCCAGAGGCACCAAAACGTGAGCATGAAAACCCAGGTTTAGCCTTTGGTTTTCACAGGACAAACCTGAGACCACTGTGCCAGGTACATGCAAAACTCTCTTGATATTATAAGTACATATATAAGCCAGATCACGTCAGCAAGTGAAAAGGACCTGACTGATGTTAACCTGAGGTTTGAGGATGCAATAAGGGGGAAAAATTAAAAAAAAAAAAAGTAGATCTTTCTTTTTTTGAAGCAAGTCATGCCCTGATGCCTCGACGCTGTTGCATACAAGGACAGGTAATACCAGGAAATACATACACACATCTTCACTGAGTATGAGCGTTGGAACGGTTTTGGAGAGAAAAAACACCTTGTATACACACAGGATGAACCCACATTTTCAGTCCTGTTCCCAAACCTCCATTTTAAAGTTACACATTTGCCAAGAAACTACGTGCTGGGCTCCAGACTCACCCTGCACCGGCAGAAACTCAACCACCGCCTGCAAATGCGACTCGGCCCGGCCACCCTGGCCAGTGTGGTGGGTCTCAAAACCCAAAGCTCGGCCTGGCCAGGCATGAAGAAGGGGAGACTGTACCTCGCTGGGCATCTTGGCCAGGCCCATCCTCGCCACCTGCGATGGTCCAGGCGGTCAGCGGGCGGCACAGGCAGGGCCTCGGGATCCTTCCAGCCTCCGCCGACTCCTGGTCTGCAAGTTTCTTATTTATTTATTTGAGAAGGTGGAAAAATGTAGGACCTGGGGAAGAAAGGGCTGT
>NW_010319265.1:0-3102 GCF_000700745.2 Antrostomus carolinensis | reverse complement strand
CAAACCAGTCTGGGATTCTATGATTTAACAAAAAATTCCACCTCACACTCTTTTTGTATCCATGGATCATCTGTGGGTTTATTCATCTTATATATTTTCATTTTATTAATTTTCATTTCTATTTTGCCCTGTTTTCCCAGGGAAGACCATGGTCCCTGTAGAGTCCATGTTGCAGCCTGACAGGAGCTGTCAAGTGAGTTAATTAAGCCTCTTAGCAGGACACAATGAGTCTAAAGAGGATAGAAAGATCAGAATCCTTTGCAGTGAAGGCTTTTACTCACTACTATTTGGGTACTCACCCATTTGGGTACTCATTCATACCACCATGAAGGTGCTGCTTCCATGGGAAACCTGCTGGGGTACACCAGCAGCCCCCTAAAACTCTTGTTCCCTCTCAGTTACACAACATGGAAGTTGTCCCCAAAGCAGCATCTCTGGTGGCACTTCTGTGCCCGGTATGAGGGGACATCAGAGGCACAAGGAGTCCCAGTTTGGGCAGACACAAGTCTATCTGTGTTAATTCCCATTTCAGGGACGTGTAGAACATGTTCAGCCTTGAGAAAAGAAGTCTTAGGTGAGACCTCATCACCATGTTCCAGTACCTAAAGGGTGGTGGCAAAGAAGATTGAGACTTCCTTTTCTCAAGGAGTCACATGGAAAACACAAGGGGTGATGGGTACAAGTGACTCCTGGGGACATTCTGACTGGACACAAGAGGAAAAATTTCCACAATGAGAACAATCATCCATTGGAATAATCTCCACAGGGAAGTGGTGGATTCCCTAACACTGGACACATTTTAAGATTCAGCTGGACAGGATGTTGGGCCATCATGTCTATAAGACCAAGGTTGGACCAAGATGATCCTTGAGGTCCCTTCCAATCTGGTATTCTGTGATTCTACATCCCATTTCAGGGGGTGGAATATGAAAGCTAACACTATGCCTGCATTCCATAAAGTTGGGAATTAAATGTCAGATGGTGACAACTTCTTCATGTCTTGGAACAAAAACACAAGACAGATGACAGCGGCTTTTGTATATTGGCTTTGGGAGGGGGAAGGTCCTATTTTGTCTGCTCTAGCAACCCAACATGGACCTTGAACACTTCAACAATGAGCATTCAAGAACATTAACTGCACAAGATGAACAGAGCTACAGAGGCTCCGTGATCTGCAGACGTCACAGTGATTTGCCACATCACTTCACAAAAATTGTGCCATCAATAAAGTCACCTAAACCTGCTTAAATAAGTTTCACAATCAGGTTTAGAAACAAAATATGGATTAGTCTCTTTGAAATGGGTTAGTTACTGCAGGGGGACACAGCATGGACCTTCAGGTCAGATCCTGTATCCTGCCATCGACCTCCAATGACACCTTAGGTCTTTCCACCTTCTTTCTTGTGTGTATCTTGTCCGTTTGGGTCACGGTATCTTCAAGGAAGGGAACAGCTCTTAATTTTTGCTTGTGCATCAGGGCTCTGGTCTTGATTAGTGTGGTGGGTTGACCCTAGCTGGATGCCAGACGCCCACCACAGCTACCAAAACCTTGCCACACAAACCCAATAGTATTAGGTAAAATAGAATGTGATTATTAACCGCTAATTAATAGCAAACAGCTTTAGGTTCTTCCATGGCTCTTCCATCAAATACTGTATTTCCCACCTTCACTGTGGGGGGACCACAGTCCCTGTGCTACAAACGTTGTTCCTGATGAGCTCAGGGTAAGTGTGTGCAGGCTCTGTCCACACACTCATCCTTCCAAACAACCCAAAGAAGGTGTCAACCAAAACCTGAGAACTGCTCAAGGAGAGGACATGTCATACTGACCAGAAAATGAAACCAAGAGTAGGAAACAAAGGAAACATCATCAAAAGGTTTCAAGCTGGAAAGAGGTTACCACTAATTAGAGTGCTACTGGGATGAGCGTTAAGCATCGCGGTTGTTCAGCACAAACGAGCGTGCGCTGATGCTGCAGCAAGGTTGCTGAGGATCTATCTGATAAATGAGCACATATGGCAACAGTAGCCATTAAGCAATTAAATCCCTCAGTTTATTGCTCATGTTTCCATTATTCTGGATACTTAAGAGATACTTCACTCGATAGATATTTTCTTAGTTTATCGAAAATCAAAGTTATGCTTGTAGAGGCCAATTGCTACAAGGTAGGTAATTCTCCAATAAAAAAAGACCACGTTGCTTTCTACTGTTCTCCAGCTCAGACCAGTTCTCATGGATTTTTTTTTCCAAAAACAAGTTTCCTGTATGTTTACTAGCTAATGTCTTTACAGAATAAGGTCTATTTTTCAAAAGGTCCCTTTAGGTTCTCCTTACAACGTGACTCAGTTGACAAGTCTTTTGTGGCTTCTTACTTGCTCAGTTTGGTGGGTTTACAAATCTGTTGTATCATCTGTTTTTTCTGTTGGACCATCAGATTTTTTATTTCCCTCACCCTTCACATGTGGTGCGTATCTATAATGTCCCCACACATACAGCAGAAGAACATCACCTACAATGCTAGAACTGAGAAGTCCCTTCTGGCTAAGGAACTTCTTGTCCAAGGACTCTGAAATGTCCATGATGATTTGGCTTGCTTTCAGATTGACTTCTGAGGTTTTCCATAGGGGTTCAGGATGGAGCTAGGGGGTTCAACTTTAAGGTCATTTGAATCAGGCTTTCCTATAACACTACCATAGAGAGAAATCATCGAATCATAGAATGGTTTGGGTTGGAAGGGACCTTAAAGATCATCCACTTCCAACCCCTAATAATAATAATAATAATAAAAACCAACACAAATTCTCCAGCATTTCCAATAGTTTCTGGATTGCTTTCTGCCTTTTGCACCCCATGTTGTTGAGCACACGGTGTGACCCAACACAACTGAGTCCCCCACCCTTCTCCCACCTGCCAACCCAGCAGCAGCACAGCCCCACCACCCGCCCGGGGCTGCCTTGGGTTTCAGAAGCTGGATAGGTTGGGTTGTAGGTACATCCCTCAATCCTTTCACTGAAAAACTAACAAGGCAGAGAAGGAAAAGCTTTATTAGAGCAGTGATTTGGCTGTTCTGACAAAGGTAAACTCCTCGCTGCATCATTTCTC
>NW_010319264.1:0-2202 GCF_000700745.2 Antrostomus carolinensis | reverse complement strand
CAGGCAGTTCTGGGATTGTGTGTGATTCTGTGCTGGGATGCCTCTGTGCCCATGCTCCTCCTGGCCATCAACCCTTGCTGAGCTCAGGTCATCCCTCTCTCCTCAGGTGCCATCCACCTCGAGTTTCACTCCAGTGGGAATCACTATGTCTGGAGGAAAGTCACCTCCACCGTTCACAACATCATCGTGGGCAAGCTCTGGATTGACCAGGTCGGTGGCTGCGGGTTCAAGGTGATGGGTCCTGCCTGGCTCCAGGGAAGGGTAGGGTGGGGTGGCTGGAAGGGCATTGCCCTCCTGGGGTCTTGGGGTCTATGCCAGCGCTGCCTGGTGTTCTCACCGTACCCCTACCATGACAGGAAGGTGTCTGTCCCTGGCAGGGATGGGAGGAGGCCTCTTAGTGCTCCTCATGGCTCTTGCCAAGGGCAGCAGCTCCATGGGGCAGGGTGGTCACGCGTGGGATGGGTTTTACCCGGCTGTGGGCGAGCCGTGGGGCTGGTGGGGGCGGCTGCAGCTGGTGTGGATTTGTATCTGCACGAACTATGACTAACAGCTGATTTGTCTCCTTGCAAAGTCTCTCACTCGCTGTGGTTCTGTGTCTTTCTAGTCTGGTGAGATAGAGATTGTTAACCATAAGTCAAAAGATAAATGCCAGCTGAAATTTACCCCCTACAGCTACTTCTCCAGAGACGTCCCCCGAAAGGTGCGTATCCAGCTGTCTCCTTGCTCCTTCTGGCAGCCTTGAGCAGGGTGAGACCTGGCTCTTATCTCTAAGCTGGGCTCATGGGGTCCCAGGGATGAGTCCCAGCATGGGACCAAGGAGCTGTGCTGGCACCTCTGATGTGGGTCACCAGGGAGCACTAGGGGGGACACCAGCCATGTCCAAGCAGAGCCCATGTTTCAGTTCTCCATATGTTGGAGCTGCAGCACTGAGACCTGGAAAGGTTTTGATGGGCTGGAGATCCACCTGCATGGTCAGGATGAGCCACGTTCCACCTGGGACCAGGTCCAACTGCTCTAGTTGGGACACCTGGAGGGTGTTCTGCCCCCCCTTCCACCTCTCCCTGTCCTCTGGGCATTTCCAAACACCTCCAGAGCCATCTCCTTCTGCCAGGTGACAGGGGTGGTGAGTGACGCTGATGGTAAAGCCCACTACGTCATGTCTGGCACGTGGGATGAGAAGATGGAGTGCTCCAAGATAGTGCAGAGCAGCCACGGCAGCACCAGCACGGAGGGCAAACAGAAAACCGTCTACCAGACACTGTCTCCAAAGGTCCTGTGGAGGAAGTACCCCCTCCCGTGAGTCCCCTCCTCGGCGCGGGGTGCTGTGCTCGGGGGTGTGACATCCGGGTGGGGATTAATGGTGTCACCCTGAGGGGGCTTGTGTGCCCAGACCTGAGGAGATGGGAAGGGGACCAGGACTTGGGTGGCTGTGGGAGGGGAGAGCAGGTGCCTCTGCAAGGGAAGGGTGGCTTTGGGGGACACTTGAAGGTAGATTTTGGGCAGCTGGGGGTGCTGGTTAGGTTTTTCAATCTGCTGACCACGGTAGGGAGATGTGTTGGCAGCTTTGCCTTGCTGATGAGTCCTTGGTCATCCTGTCCCACTAAATGCTTTAGCCCTCTGGAGACCAGACCTCTCTCAACACTTGAGGGGCTGCTCTCAAACCAGTCTCCAACCTTTGGTAGCACCAACTACCAGTCTCCAACCTTTGGTAGCACCAACAGCCAGTCCCTGCTTTGGAGATGCTCTGCTGGAGTGGTCTCCTATGGAAAGTGTCCTCCGCTTGGTGCAACTGAGTTGGGCAGTTGGGCATCCAACAGCTCTTGGGTGAAGGTCTTTCATGTCTCAGCTTGGAGCCCTTGGAGTTTGTAGGTTTGGCTTTAGCTTCCCTGTGCAGAGCCAACAGAGGAGGGGTCTCTGTTCTGAGTCACCCATTGAGGCATCATTGGCATCTCCACTTAGAAGGTTCCTAAAGAACCTCTGCACGTCAGGTTTGGGGTAGCAGGAGCAGCATCAGTGGAGCTGGGGTGAGACACAAGGACACGAAGGGCTGGGGAGCTCTGCTCAAGGTTGGCACCACCTCCACCATCCTGATCAGGGCTCTCCGGCCGCAGGGAGAACGCTGAGAACATGTATTTCTTCTCTGACCTGGCCCTCACCCTGAACGAGCCCGAGGAGCGAGTGGCTCCCACCGACAGCCGGCTG
>NW_010319263.1:505-1057 GCF_000700745.2 Antrostomus carolinensis | reverse complement strand
CGTGTGTGTGTGACACAGAGGTGGCCGCGCCGTGGACGGAGGAGACCATCAAGCAATGTCTCTACCTCTACTTGGCTTTGTTACCCCACAACCACAAGCTCATCCATGAACTCGCGTCCGTCTACACCGAGGCCATCGCCGACATCAAGCGCACGGTCCTGAGGGTCATCGAGCAACCGGTGGGACCCGTGGTGGAGCTGAGGTGGCTTTGAGGTGACATGGTGACACGGTGACATCAGTGGTGGCTCTTCCTTAGATCCGTGGGATGGGGATGAACTCACCAGAGCTGCTGCTTTTGGTGGAGAATTGTCCTAAAGGAGCTGAGACCTTGGTGACACGTTGTCTGCACAGCTTGACCGACAAAGGTAGGGGACAAAGGGGACGTGGTGGGGTGGCATTTGTCCTGTGGTGACGTGTCACCTTCTCCTGACAGTGCCACCCTCACCTGAGCTGGTGAAGAGGGTCCGGGACCTTTATCACAAGCGGCTTCCAGACGTGAGGTTCCTCATCCCTGTTCTCAACGGGCTGGAGAAGGTCAGAGTGTCCCCACCC
>NW_010319263.1:0-485 GCF_000700745.2 Antrostomus carolinensis | reverse complement strand
ACTCCCCCTGTGTCACCTCCTCCCCTCGTGTCCCCTCACGGCCATTTTGGGTGCAGAAAGAGGTGATCCAGGCGTTGCCCAAACTCATCAAGCTCAACCCCATCGTGGTCAAGGAGGTCTTCAACCGTCTGCTGGGGACACAGCACGGTAGGGGATGGGGACAACCAAGGGACGTGTGACAGCTCTGGGGTGGGGACAGGCCCAGTGCTCACTGTGGGGACATGGGACCT
This sequence comes from Antrostomus carolinensis, assembly GCF_000700745.2. Taxonomy (NCBI): domain Eukaryota; kingdom Metazoa; phylum Chordata; class Aves; order Caprimulgiformes; family Caprimulgidae; genus Antrostomus; species Antrostomus carolinensis. The sequence continues at coordinate 255 of NW_010319263.1, read as the reverse complement.
TCTGGGGGTGGGACATGGAACCTCCTGAGGGTAGGACACCATGGGACATCCTTGGGGACATCCTTGGGGACATCCTGACCACCTGAGTGAGTGACAGGGCCACCCCCATGCTGTCCCCTCCCAGGTGATGGCACCTCAGCCGTGTCCCCGTTGAACCCTGGGGAGCTCCTGATCGCTCTCCACAACATCGACTCCTCCAAGTGTGACATGAAGTCCATCATCAAAGGTGGGTGCTGCTGGCTGGGTGGGTGGGTG
>NW_010319262.1:2322-2605 GCF_000700745.2 Antrostomus carolinensis | reverse complement strand
GGAGGGGGGGGCTCACCAAGGCGTGGTCGAAGTTGAAGGTGCTGATGTAATAGGCCGAGATGTCGGCAGCGGCCAGCGGCTCAGCGATCTGCGCCACGATGCCACACTCATCTGGGGACACAAAGGGACCCCGGAGTGAGTGGTGGCCCAGCCATGGGGACATGCAGGGAGAGTGTCACCCTGGGTAGGGTGAGGACGGGAGGGGGACACGGCCACCACGGCCATGCTCACCGAAGCCGAGGGGCTGCCCACCGATCCGCCCCATCCGCCACAGCTCCCCTGT
>NW_010319262.1:1858-2230 GCF_000700745.2 Antrostomus carolinensis | reverse complement strand
GGCCCTGAGGTTGCCCCCTACCGCTTCTGGGTTTCGGCATCCATCACGATGGAGATGTAGCCCTCGATGAGGGAGAAGGCGAAGAAGGTGATGGAGTCGAGGTCCTGGCTGCTGGTGCCATCCTCCCTTGGGGGGCTGCAGAGTGGGGACACGGAAAAGAGTCACAGGGAGGGGTGATGACCCCCAAAACTGGAAGGAGAAGGGCTCAGTGGTGGCACTGGTCATCTCTGAGCATCACGTTGGGATGCCGTGGGGTGAGGGTGGGGAGAAGGGGGACAGGAGCAGGTGCTACCCATGGGGTCTGCAGCTTGTCCAGCCCCCAGGCTGGGGTGCAGCGGGTGTTACAGGCAGGGCAGGGGGGCAACTGGGGGT
>NW_010319262.1:1414-1787 GCF_000700745.2 Antrostomus carolinensis | reverse complement strand
GGTCCCAGCCAGAAGCATCCCCCCATCCCAGCACCATTCCCACCAGCCTTGTGCAACCACCCGTTCCTGTTCTGCTGGGTTCTTGTCCCCTGGGTCACCTCGGGGCTCCCATCTCCCACGGTGGCAGTGGGACCCACAGCACCCACCTGGCTGCAGCCCCCCAGCACACCTGGGAGAGCAAAACCAGTTTGCAAAACACACCCAGAGCTTGAAAAACCACTGGGAGCAAGAGGGGGGGACATGTCACCACAGTCTAGGTGGCACCAGGTGAGGGGCTACCACTGTGTCCCCATCCCTGGGACCCACCTGTGGGAGTAGAAGAGGACATCGATGAGCATGGTGGCGATGGCGGGCAGCGTGTCGGGGGCCACGG
>NW_010319262.1:1122-1348 GCF_000700745.2 Antrostomus carolinensis | reverse complement strand
GGTCAGGACGCAGAAGCGGGTCTGGGGGCTCTGCACGGGGTGCAGCGTGGGGCTGGCGGCTGGCAGGGGGAGAGCCACCCATCAGGCGTGGGGACAGCCTGGGGACAGTACCGCAGTGCCACCCCGTGGCCACCACAGCCACGGCCCGGCATCCCTCAGGGCGCAGAGGGGTGGCCTTGGGTGTCCCCAAGGGTGTGGGTACCACTGGGGGGGAGCTGGGGCATCT
>NW_010319262.1:0-751 GCF_000700745.2 Antrostomus carolinensis | reverse complement strand
GATAGGTGTACCACTGGTGGGAGCTGGAGCATCTCTGCAAGGACCAGGTGGCCCTGGGGTCCCCAAGGATGTGGGTACCACCAGGGGGAGCTGGGGCATCTCGGTGGGGACAGGGTGGCCCTGGGGACAAGGTGGTCCTGGGTGTCCCCCAAGGATGTGGGTACCACCGGGGGGAGCTGGAGCATCTCGGTGGGGCTGGGATGGCTCTGGGGACAAGGTGGCCCTGGGGTCCCCAAGGATATGGGTACCATTGGTGGGAGCTGGAGCATCTCTGCAGGGACTGGGTGGCCCTGGGGGGCAAGGGACCTGGGGTCACTCACCCTGTTTGGGCTTGAGGAAGCCGTTGCTGACATCGTCGCAGGTGACAGGGACACACTCACCACCCTCCTCCTTGTAGATGTCAAACTCCCCGGCCAGCGTGTGGATCACCACCGGCAGGTCCCGCTCCCGCACCTGGCCGGGGACACAGGATCAGGGCCAGCACTGTCACCCCTCCCCACAGCCCCCCACCACCAGCTGGGGACAGCGGGGTCCCCACCCTGGGTCCCCAGCACCCCACTGGGACCAGGTGTCACTGTCCCCGTCACGGCGCTCACCAGGATGAAGTCGGTCTGGTAGGTTGAGAGCATCAGCACCGAGACGTGGTGCTCGGCCAGCGGCGCGATGACCGACCTGGCAATCTTGGTGACGCCGGTGGCCTGGCAGCCGGAGGGTTCCCGGCCGTTGGAGACGACGCTGAGCACCAGCCACG
>NW_010319261.1:505-3178 GCF_000700745.2 Antrostomus carolinensis | reverse complement strand
GGTGTGGGGTGAGGGGTGAGGGGCTCAGGCACTGAGCTGGTTGTGCTACCGACCCCCTTGTTGATCATCTTTAAATAATACAAAATAAGGTTTATTATTGAAAAATCCGGTTCCAGGGAGCTTTCCAGGTGCCGTTTTTACTTCCTCTATGCTAAGAACGGGAGATAAATCAAAAATAATAATCACAGCTTATAAGAACTGTCAGCTTTTAACCAGAAGACTACATTAAAGAAACCCCAGCAATACCAACACGACCAAACCTTCAGGAAAGCTTTAAAAAAGAGCACACGGGGCCAAGAACCGAAGGAGGCCTTGGCCAAAAAGAGGAACACACCAAACTGGCTGAAAAGACATTTTGAGCACAAATCAAACTTACCACAAATCATAAAAAAGGTGGCATGCAGTCTTTAAAACTTTGCAGGCTGGATCTATTTTTGGAGCAAGTCAAATACAAGAACTGAGTAAAAAAAATAAATAATGGTATGTAACTGTCACAAGAACAGCACAGACTTGGCAGCTTCAGCATCAAGAGCAGATACTTCACGCAGTCCAGCTTCTGGATTTGCACTGACACTATATCTTAATTCAAAATCAGGCCATCTCTATTTGGAAATGCTTATCCTCCTTGACAAGATTTTGCTATGCTATGAACTTTTACACATGATTTAATAAAAAAATATCTTTTTTTCCACAAAAATAGCTTGCAATTTCAGTCAAAGCAACTGAAAAGAGAGTAGAAATGCTTGGTGAATACAATGTGGGAACAAGCAATGGCACACTTCCCACCTTGCTCATGCAAGAGATTGCTTGAAGACACCGTAAGAAATATCAGTGTGGTTTGGTTTTTAAAAACTTTTATGTCAGCTTTACTCTGTCAAGTCAGAGTCACTCTTGAAGTACCAAATTATACATGTATTTTTGTTAATAATCTTATATTAAAACATAAGAGCTCCTCATGCAGTCGCTGTGAGCAGGGTAAAAGCTGTCCCACAGAGGAGCCAAGCCGAGCAAAACCTCACATTTTTCCTTCAGCTCTGTCAAGGACTCACCAACAAGAAATCCTCCCAAACACAGATGTTCTGGGGAGTAACGTGGGCCTGAGAGAGCTGAGATCTGGTGACTGTGCTGGCAGCTGCAGTTGCCACTCCCGCCTTAATTTAGGCAGATCTTGATGAATCATATTCGTAACATGTGATTTGAGATCACTTTTAAGGCATTAACATGTCTACATTTTAACTGTGTAGATTGTTTTTAAATGAGGAACTTGAATTCTACTGGCTACTCTGGGGCTGAAAAGTAGCATTTGCAGAGGTTCTATTAATAAAAGACTTTCCTTCACTGAGCCTTCTGGGTTGTGCCAAAGCAGCATTAAAAGATTTAAATCTCTTAGTGCTCGATGTCCCATTTACTTCTGCCATGAAATAAGAAGTGATGATGACTCGCTGCAGCTCAGTAATCCCCCAAGGTTTTACACATCACGAGACAGCGAGGTAGAGGACTGATTCTTACCAGGAATATTCTTTTGTTTTTAATGTAAGAATTTCCAAATTTTTACAGTAAAGTTAAAAAAAAAGTTAGTTGTTGGGCTTTATTTGGGAATTTCAGATTGGATGTTAGTACCTGTGGGAAGAATCACTATAGTATTCACTTTTCATACCAAAGACATGCAGTACTTTGGAATTCCCTTTTAAGAAGTTTTTCAGATTACAGAGACTTGGTTCGACAGATTCAGTGTTGCAAGAAAATGGAAAGAACCCCAAACCCAGACGGTGGCCATTTCATGCTTCATGAGCTCAGCCATGTTACTCGGGGGTGTCAGCCTTTTTAAGTAAGATAAAAGATAACTTTTTCAATTGTGTTACCTAAACTTGAGTTTAACACAACCAAAATAATCTCTTGCTGCTTATTTGTAAGACTGATTTTAAGGCATCAGGGTTAATTTAATTATGCTTAAAAAGAGTATTCTAAATGTTCTCTACACCACAGGCTGGAGGATCGTCGGCAGCGTTCGCACGTTCGCTTGGGAGCGTTACAGAGAAATGTCAGAACCAGATGTGTGTAATTTCCTTTTTCCCCCAAGTTCTGCACACGCAGGCTGCAGCCCGGCCCTTATCTCATCTCCCGCCCTCCCCGCCAAGCCACGCCACCATTTCCGTGTTTCCACCCAAGCCATCATACTTTATTTTCAGGAAATGTCAGTAAATTGACCTTTATAACATAACAGCTGTAGTTATTTCCTGGGTTTTATAGTCAGATATAGTTCAATGAGTATTTAGTTAATTGAGGTCTAGGAAGCTATCATTAATTATGCCGGCAACAACTAACTAACTACAACAGTAAGTTTCTTAAATATAAAAGAAAATGACTCCATGCCTGATTCGCCTCCTCTCACCACCCCCAGGCATGAATCAGGAGGAACTCAGCTGAACTCCCCGGGGACATGAGGTTGTATAATAAATAATACAAGGAGCTGAAAGGAGGGTGTAGCGAGGCAGGTGTGTGGCTTTTCTCCCAAGTAACAAGTGACAGAACAAGAGGAAATGGCCTCAAATTGCGCCAAGGGGGGTTCAGGTTGGATATCAGGAAAAATTTCTCATCAGATGCTGGACCGGGCTGCCTGGGGAAGTGGTGGGGTCACCATGGCTGGAGGGGCAGACGAGGTGCTCGGAGATC
>NW_010319261.1:0-315 GCF_000700745.2 Antrostomus carolinensis | reverse complement strand
TGCCCCAGCCTGTCCCAGGGCTCTGTCACCCTCACTGTAAAGAAGTTTCTTCTCAAGTTTAAGCGGAACCTCCTGTGTTCCAGTTTATGATCTTTCCAACCCAACTCGATGGGTCTTTTCCAACCCAACGATTCTATGATTCTATGAATATTGAGTTTTGTTTTGCTCTCACTTACAAAAATGAGGAGTATTACAATAATTGGGATATTTTCTTTGGGAACACGATGCTTTCATGAAGTATTTTATCAAATTATTGAGAAAAGAAACACTTACAGTGGAAATACCTTTTTTGGATCACAATTAATTTGCAAGAAA
>NW_010319260.1:984-18744 GCF_000700745.2 Antrostomus carolinensis | reverse complement strand
TTTTTTTTATATACACACATATATGAAAAATTTAGCCTTTCTAGCTGAGATCTGGATCTTTAAAGCACCCTACATGCATATAATGAGAAAATACCATGATTTTTGTTTCTGAGAGTAAATTATAGGCTGACTTGTATGTTTACATACCAGTGTCATTTTCTTGGCTGAATTCTCCTTAGCAGTTTGTGGGCATCTGAGTGTACTAACAACTTAAAAGACAGAAGCATGTGGTTAAGGAACTGTAACACAGAATCCCGATCTTCATGATCTAAAGCAGAAGGCTGTATCTTCTTGATCTGAAGATTTACCCAGAGCTGAAAGGTTGGCTTTTATCTTTGGGAAATTACTTAGCAGAAACATAATTTCCTTGGAGGTCTAAACAAGAGCTTGTTCCTGCTCCGGAAAAACTGGACTGTTATACTAGAAAGAGGAAAAGCAATTGGGACTTGTTTGACAAAAGCAGAAGGAAATAAAACAAAAAGCCTATTCTGTTGAATGAATTTAATAAAGCTAAAATACCAAAATATAAAGACACAGGCATTCTAGCTTGTTAGCAAAACTAACAGACTGCTTCCTCTTGTTGGAGTACAGTTGCTTTTAATAATTACACAGATGTCTTAGTGTCCAGAACAAGCATTTCTTTCTTGCCTTTTCTGTAGTATGAGATATCAACTATCTTATGTGTACCATAAAGTGTTCTGTGGTCAAATATTTAATATGTATTGAAAGCAATAGAGAGGTTATCCTATGTAGAGCACTTCTGGAGTAAATGAAAATAATGTAATAAGCCTAATCTTCTTAATGTGAATTGAACGGGGTTTTAGCTATACTGTTTTAAATTCCTAGCTTTCCCGGGTACACATGTTTCTTGCTAAAGTTAAAAATATTAAAAAATAATGTCAAGCTGAACAAATGTCGTATTGTCTTTCATAGTATTTGAAGAACATTTGATGATGATGAATTGTCCCTTTGACTACAGTTGTTTCCTCAATTGTTTTTTATGCTACAAGCTTTGCCCTCAAAAAGAACTCAAAGAAGGGTTGCAAAAGAATTATGGATTTCAAGCTGGTGCCTTTGGCAGTCATGTTGCACTGGATGACCACTTCGAATGTAAATTCTTTGGGCTGAAATACTAGGACTTTTGTCACTTTTCTTGATTGTTAAGAAATAAATTTAGTATTTTAATGTGGGTTTACAGTGAAGATGGGCATTTTGAAGAAGCCACTCCCATAATCAGTGTCTCTCTTTAAACTCAGGAAAAAGTACTGTTGTAGGAAATTGGAGGTTTTATTTCAAAAGGCTGAAATGCTAAGACCACCACTTCTGGCAGCACATGCTACCATGATACTTCATCTGCAAGATGAGAGATGACTGATTAGTGAAATCTTGAACAAACCAATTTTACCTCTTAATCTAGAAAAAGCCTTTCTTTCATCCTACTTTTACTCTCCACCCCCTGAACCCTTAGCTCATGGGTTGCAGAGGGATTTCATGCATATTCCTTAATAAAGACACCACTTTTCTTCATTGGGTGTCTTAAGTTTAGCATACAACCATCTGGCATTCTCGGTTAAATTTGACTTGGACACTTAATGGTGTACTTTTCAAGTGGTCAGCTGTTTGGTGCTGTTCTTTACTATGATCTTGAACTACCTGCAATGCTTCAGAGAGGATATGTATTTGAGATGGTATATCTGACTGACATATTTGAAGATAATTTATCTGTGATCAAACAAAGCTTGTAAAAGATCCTTTTAATTTTTATTTTTAAACTACGTGGAACATGCTTGGAGATAAATGTACTTCTGACAGGACAGAGGTGCCTTCAGGGTATATTTTCCTCCTTATTTACCAGGTTGCCTGGCTCCCGCATAATCAGTTTGTTACAGAACTGAAAACATCCTTGAATAATTACCTACAGCTCTTGTTATAACTCTTGATGGTCCAATTCATCTGGACTTTCAGCTGCCACTGGAGACATAAAAGTACTGATATGATCTGTTTATCTAATTTTTGAGGGCAAGATTTGGTCTGTACGTGATAACCTGAGACTTGCTATACAGATTAAGGACTCTTTGTGTATAGAAGTTTCAGATTACTTGTCTTACTGTGAAGGAATTTCAGGTTGAAGTTAGATTCAAAGCTATGAAAATGATCTGAGTGAGGCTGTCTTAATATCTCTGGGACCTTCACATGATGTTTTTCTTGGCATGGTAGGAGACTGTATTCATCAAGCAGAATCATGGTGCTGTTAAATAAGCAAGTACTGCTGTCTAGAAGCAGTGGCAGTCATTTGACTGACGAGTTTTAGGAATGAGTTCTTGTTGTCTGGCCTTACATTTTTAGTGATATTTGCACTTGCTGTATAACAGTATTTGCCTAATATTTTATAAGTTGTAATTCTTTAAATATCATGGTGAGCTTACTCTCATAAATGAGTTTGGATGAACTGATGACGTATTGCTGGGGTTGTTCGTGTGTAATTGGCGTATCTGAGCTTCTTAAATACTTTTGTAAAAGAAATGCAGATGTTGCTTGATCAGCTTGTGGAAAGGCAGCTGATGACCATAACATCTTCTGGAAAAATTATCCACTTGTACTACTTGGTTAAATTGAAGCTTCCAGGGGATTTGTGAGGAATCTTGTTGGGAATGATTTTGGAACTGAAGTTTTCTATGTGGTACCTGGAGAAATGGTTTAGGCTAGACTATTTCCCAGCTATTGTACATACAAGCTCCTCTTCTCAGCAGGCTCTGAAAATACTAAACTATTTTGGCACTCCTGTCAGAGGAATCGGGGATCAAATGTCTTGTAACTAGTTCAGGATGAAGTTTTGTCAGTCATGCTTGTTTTATATTAGGGAGGGAGTATGGGACGCTTTGTTATACCTTTCAGTCTTTCTTTGGAGGATTGCTTCATAGTGGTGAAGTCAAGCAGCTGATTTGGGCTTAAAAGATCAAGTTAGCATTTATCAGTGTGAAGTGTCATTGGAGGGCTCACATAGTGTTTGCTCTTGCATATCTCTTCAAATCAGCACGTGACACAGGCTGAGCGCTGCAGCGATACTGAGCAACAGCTATTGATGAGCCTGATTTTTTGTTGTTGTTTTTAAATGCTGATCTTGCTGAACAGAGTAAATGGTAGGTAATCAGCTGGGATCTGATCTTCTCCCATGATCCGTTTGCTGAGTGGTTTTGTGTGTACAGGTTGAATTTGAAGCAAATAATGTATTTTAAAGTATTCAAGGCTTCCCAAACTGGGAGGTGCTCATAGTATTTCCATTAAAATGCAAAGTAGCAAAGTATTCATTATTGAAGTCTTCAGCTTTTGAAGGTTCTCTTGGGCTTGGAACTATGAAGTGTCCTTATATTCTCTTCTTCCTATGCATCTCTGCATAGTGTTGTTTTCAGTGAGCTAAAAACCAAAACAACCTTACTGCTAACATTTCTACTTTTGACTGTACAAGAACCTTACAGGTGGTGGGGTTTCATATGGAGCTGCGTAGTTTGTCTCTTTGTGTATTACTGAGATATTTTGGTACATAAGTTTCTTTTGTAAGGGTCATTGTAGTCTAATTTCTCATCTTGGCTCTTCTGCCATAATCCCCATAGCTCATAGATCCCAATATTACTGCTGTTCCTTCAGATATGTTCATCTTGTGGGACACTTCCAAGTCCCTCATGACTCTTAGAACTTGTATGAGCACCTGATCACATGTTGCTGCTTTTCTAGTCCTTTATCCTGGCCTCTTATAAAAGAAGCTATAGAAAAATGGTGGTTCTCATTTCAGGCAACCTCTTGTCATTCAAACAGGTAAAAAAAATGGACTAGTCCTGCATTGCTTGATCTAGACATGCAGTAGCTGTCAGTTTATCTAATGCTATGTACACTTAGTCTTTTTTGTAGCAAAACTGATGTAAGCATATGCCCCATGTGATTTATCCTGTGGTTACGTAAGAGGGTCTCATAGTACACGTAGTCTGAAATATCTGGAGGCAAGGACTCCTTACAACTCTATAGCTCCAGGAAAAGGAACTTAAAAAAAAGTAGTGACAAACATTTAAGTTCAGTGGCAGAACAACTCTGAAAATAAAACGTGTGATGTTTAGTCTCCTGGGTACCTTTCTCACATTGTTTCACTCTGAATCAAATCCTCTGGATGTGAACAAGAGTTGGACTATGTGAATGAAACTGTAGTTTAACTGTTGCACATTGTGTTATCTCCTGATCTGTATGCTGCTGCAGTATTTTAAAGTGAAATTCCAGGTATCTTTCTTGCCCCTTTGCATTGTTACCTCTTGTTCAAACACCCCAGAAAGCCAGAGAAGAATTAGCAACAAATCTTAATCTAATATACAACAGAAATAACAAATTCCTTTGAGTATTTTCCTTCATCAAGAGGTGGTAAAAAAGCTTTGGGGCCATGTATCATCATCCATCTGTTCAAAAAAGAAATCTTTCAACAGGGCTGTCCTAAAGATTTTTGGTGCTGAGCAAGTTTAAGGGTCTTTGGAAATGTGTATTGGTGTTACAGAATCAATGCATTGTATTTTACAGGTAACTTCATTATATTTCACCATAAGTAGTTAAGTAGTTCTTGTGTAAAGCACAACACTTCGGGTTTCTGCATGAAGGATGTTAATGTACGTAAGCACTTTGTCTTGAATTCTCATCTTAACTGTGGTGGTTTGTAATCTGTTAGTCACTATGTTGAGGATGCTTCAAAGTGGAGTATATTCAAAAAGTGGTTTGGAAGTTGACTGTTGTGATAGTTTCACTGGGCTAGCCCTTGGCCAGCAGCCAACACAGACATTCACCCACTCCTCCCCATCCTCAGGGGATAGGGGAGAGGATTGGGTGCAAGGATAAGGAGGCTTGTAGGTTGAGATAAGAACAGTTTAATAGTAAAAATAAAAGAAAACTTAAACTCTAATATTAAAATAGTAGTGATAATGATAACAGTAATAAGATATGCAAATAAGTGATAACCCAGTGCAGCTGCTCACCACCTGCTGATTAAGCCAAACCTGTTTCCCAGATAACAATCCTGGAGGAGCGACAATCCCTGAACACAAAATGCAATTCCAGAAGAGCGAGAGCCTGAGTGAAAGCCAGAGAAAATCCCCCACTTTCCAGTCAGCCCTGGATAACGTACTAAACATGATGTGATATGATATGGAATATCTCATTGGCACATCCAAATGCCAGTTTGGGCTTTGCTATTCACTACACTTCTCCCTCCCAGTCCTAATGCAGCTGTAAACCAGCCAAACACGGTGACCTTGAGCTCCAGCAGCAACTAATAACGTCAGTACTTTTAGCAATGTTCTTCTCATAACAAGTCTCACACTGAAATCAAAACACAGCTATTCTGATTACTAAGAAAATTAACTCTATCCTAGCAAAATCAGGACAACTGTAAATGGCAAAGTCTTTATTTGAGGAGGGACAGTCCTTGGCTGAATATTGTTTAGCAGTCAAATGAGTTTGCAGATGCTACCAAGCTGTGAGGCTCCTTGTGCCTGTTGGGATTTTGGACTAGGTTTTCAAGTGATTCCTTCAGAGAGTGGCCTGAAAGAAATCAGATGCAGATGAAAAGGAAAGATGCGAGATCATATGATTGCACAGGAGAGCTCAACCATGTGAACACCAGATGGGGAGCAGAAAAGGAGTAGATGGGTCATAAGCTAAATGCAAGTTAAGTGTTATACTGCAGTGAAAAAGGGAGGCAGGTATGGCACAGTGATACAGCCTACTCCCTTCAACACATACTACATTATCTCTTGCACTCTGTAGCCAGGTCATCAGGCTAATGTCCGTACCCCTGTTGAATTTGGTTTTTTTTTTTGCATTGAGACACAGCTTTAAGGGTAGAAGAAAGCCAAAGTAGTTTTGTGGATGCTCTTAAGAACATTCTCGTCGTTGACAAAGTATGCAAATGCTTCTCTGAAAATTTTTGTGGGTATAACATGAAGGTCCATGTTATTGTAGAGTTGATTGTATTAGCCTTATGTATTTCTGCATATTAACAACTAAATATTTCTACTTCTACTGATTATTTGAGTTTGTTTAATTGGCTGTAAAAAATGGCTTTTGGATCAGTTTTATCTAAGCAGGTGATACAGTGCACATAGCAAACACTATGTTTGAACTTTTATTTGCACCCACAATTTAGCTCTAAAAGTACACAGAAGCAGTTAAAGATTCAGCTGTTCAAAGACAGGTCAGTTGTAGAAAGTCACAAAAGAGTGGGAGCGGAGGAACCTGACCAACAAATCCTGCAGCTGGCCTCTTTCTGTGCACAGGAAGCTGTCTTTCCTAGGCTTTGTGGCAATGCACTTTGCACCCTTCCTTATAACTAGGTCTTTGGGAGTTGCCTGTGTGCTTTCAGAAATTTGCTGTCCTAGTTGGTAAAAGCAAATACTGGTTCTGGAAATAAAGTGATATTTCTTCCTTGGTTTCCAGGTTAGCACTTGCACATGTGCTATTTAGTGTGGAAAGCACTTCCAGTGACTCATCTGCCCAATACCTGTTGCTCTAAATACTTGTATCGTGTTTCACCAGCTTTGGTTTAAACATTAGTTTGTCTTGCCTTTATATTCTCCTGTAAATTTGCTTCTCCCAGATGTCCTTACAGATCCCTCAGGTACAACAACGAGACAGTTTGGAATGAAAGACCTTCCCCAAACATGTGGTGAAGCTTCTAAGTTGCAATTAAGATACAGTGGAAAATTTCCCATGAAGTAAGGCTGGCAAGTGTTATCTTGGATGAGGTTTTGCAATGAAGTCTTCACTTTTCCTAAGTCTTCCTTGGAAGATTATTCATTTAAGACTGGGGAGGCAGGGGGTATGGCTGGTATTTTACTTAAAACCACTTTTTTCAGCACAGTAAAAGAATTATTACATGTGATTATTCACATTATCCACACATAAGAAGGAAACAACAGAAGCCATAAAAAGTAAATTCTTGGATTGGTAAAATAGGTTGAGCTGGTACTTCAGTGTACTCCAAAACATGAGTTAGCAGACTGTGTAGTTTATATCATCTCACAGACATAGTGGTTTTGAAATTAATTATAGGATGAGGGAAAAAGTTAACTTGGAAAAATCTTTAAACTGCTGTGTCTGGTAGTACTTTCTAGATTTATGAGAAATATAGCAACAAGTAGTATATGCAGCTGACCTAGCTTATAGTTAACACTATAAGTTATATTAGTTATATTAGTTAGTTAACACTAACTAATGCAAGTGTTAGTGTGTTCTGTGAGGATTGCTTTAGCTCTTCTGAGATGGAGGAAGGGCCATACAAGAAGGGTGCATGAAGCCTAGCTGCCCAAGAAGGTGAGAACATAAGACTGACTTAAGCTTAATGAGTCTCTGAGGTCACAGATCCAGGAGTGAGCAGTTCTCTTCTGCTAAAGAGACCTTCTTGTCTTCATGATACCACTTGCCATTTAGTTTTCTTCCCAAGACCTTTTGCCTTGTGAGCCACCTATCACTTTCTGCTTAGAATTAAACATGAGTGTAGTTGCTGCAGAAGTGAGGCTTTCATTTTTCTCCTGCTATCATCTCAGTGACTTTGTGAGCCTTTCCAAGGAAAAGCAGGGGAGGAATGGGAAGAGATCTGGAGCTGATGATCTTAAAACATTTGTCCAGCTCTCCTCTGGTTATCAGCTTGTTTGTAAGATAAATTCAGGGGATGGCTATTATCCTGCTAAAGTCTTTTGCACCCAAAGCTTTTGCAAGTCCTACTGATTTTTTTTTTCCTTAGCAAGTATCTGATACTGTCATTCTGTGGATACTAAATTACCTTACAGTCATGTTTCTTGCTTTAGCATGCGAACTTCCCAGACCTTCATGGCAGGGAATGGGCTGTATGGTGTGCTGCTGCTGCTAAACAAAAACAACAACAAAATCCCACAAAAAAAAAAAAAAAAAAAAAAAAAAACACAACAAAAAAACCCCCAAAAAACCCCAAACAAACACAAAACAACAACACACCCCAAAAAACTATCTGAAATGCCACACCCAAAGGGACACAACCTCCCCCTCTTATGGTCCTGTTATATAGGCTAAGTAAGAATGCTTCTGATGTTTTTATTACAGTATGAGGAGTCAACTCTTGTTTTCAGTGAAGTCAGCAGAGCTCTGTTTAACTTAACTCCTGTTTGCATCAAATTCTAAATTCACCCTAAGCATCATGTGAAAATTGCTAGTATTTACTCTGTTAAACTGCAAAATAACAGCCTGGGAAATCCTAGAATTTGTTTGTCAGTTTTGTTATTTAAATACAAAGCTGGGCAGAGTGTTTTTCTGAGGCTTTAGAAAGTGAGAATATACAAACATGCTATTAAAAGGTTTGTCAAAGATCCTGAGAGTGCAGTCCAGAGAAAAGACCACACAAATTCTGCTTCACAATGTTTTAATTTTCTGCCTGTCAGCAGTTTATACTCTGCTATGGAGACTTACAATGGTGTACTAATAATGTTGCTCCATGTTTTGGGTGGAAAGTATGCGCACACAGGACAATAAAATCTGAAAGTTTGTTTTAAGGCAGTAATGTAATCAAATGCTCTGCTCAGGGTTTGCATTTGGAGTTGTGACTTGTTAAAATGGAAACAGGAAAAAAAAACAGGAAAAGCAGGTGGCATTGGTTTGTTATGGAATATACCACCATGTCTCGAATTTAACTCAAGCATGGAGACCGTAACAACATTAACCCTTAAATATATTTGTGTGAGAAGTGTTGATGTTTTTAGAATTAACTCTCTTGACCATGTCAAATGTGCAAAAGCAGAACGAAAAAGAAATAAAAATCTAATTTCCTTAGCTTCCTCAGTTTTAGTTTTGTGGTTGAGTTTTTGCAATCTGACTGATCCATTTTAAATATTTGTGCTTTGATTCACTTGGTGGTCTTGTATGAATAGATTCTTAAGCCCTTGTGAAGCTCTAGTTTAAAGTGATAATGTTGCTCTGATTCAACAGACAGCTTAAGCATGTGCACATCTCCTCTGCTGGCTAATGAAGAGTCTGTGCTTATTTGAATAGCCCACTGAATCAGGGCTACTAAACTGACAAACTTTACAGTTTATGCACCCTCTGACCTTTAAGTAAAAATGTAGTTTTAATATTTGTTGGAAATTTATCTGATATGCCAGTACAGCAAGTTCTGATTGGCAGGCACCTCTCCAGGTTTCTCCGGAGCAGCTGGCTGCTCTGTGTGCCTATAAGAAGTCTTGAGGGGAAAAAAAACCCAACAAGTTTATTATGGATAAGTGAAGTGCTTGTAATATTCTCCTCTGTAATATTCTATTTTTGTTAGAACTCCTGACAAACTTTCCATTTACTCTTGACAGGTACTCAGGAAAAATGGAAGGGATAGTCCACAGGTCTGAGTTTCTTAGAACTACTATTGATTTAATCATGCTTGTTCTAGTAAAGGATTGATTTATTCTTGTTTGATGTGACTCAAAGAAGAAACTTGTCTATAGATGTCAAACACGGAGTAAAAGCTAAGTATCAAAGTAGAGCTTTCTACTGAGTAATGAGTTGCCCACAGAAGGATATAGTTCCCCATGGTTTCCAAACATTTGTTCATCTGCTTACTTAGGAAGTCTTCATATTATACCCAGTAAGACTTGCAACTACTTTCTTTTGCTTAATTGCACTGGCCTACAGGAGCAGTATTTTGTTTTATTTTTAAAACATAGCATTTGTAAGTAGTTGGAAGAAACTGAAAAATAATTGGTGCTTTTTTACTGTATAAACTATGAGGTTGAAAGCTATGTGTATGGTGGAGTATATTGAGAGCTTTACTGAATGTTTTTTGAGGTGCCTGATTTTTAATCCTTGATTTATAGCTTTTTTGGGTTTTATTAGCCCTGTTACTAATTCTGTGACATCTTGTATGTAAGATAAGGAAGTTCAGTGGCCAGGGCATGAATTGGATGAGGTTTATGCATAGCCACAATAATAAGCTATAGAGAGACTAGTGATCTCATCAGATGAGAACTGTCACCTTTTGTAAGTCTTCCTGTTGATATGAGACTTTTTCTTTTGGGCAACAGATGATTGGTATTAAATAACCCTCCTGAACTTGTCCCTCAGATTCTTGTCTGCCTCTGCAGGAGGGAGTGGTTTGGGTTAGGTGAAGAAGCAACAGGAAAATGAGGGTGTTGCCTCTGAAGTGGTGGAAGGGCTAGACAGGGAATAAGGGCAGGGATTGTGTCCCTTGGTTTCAGGTAGTCAGGTAAGTTTTTAATCCTGTGGGTGGATTTGGGACAAGGAAGGGAGGCAGCTCTGCATTTGAGAGCAAGAAAAAGGGTTGAACAAGACTGTGAGGAAGCAATAAAGAAAAAGGACACTTACTCCAAGATCCCAGAGGCAAGAGTTCTTGTGTTAAAATTTTTACTGATTACATTACCCAAACTGTATCCCTTATACCATCCTTGGGATTTCTGTGAATGTTGTCACTACATAGTAGTGTTGAAGTAGATAAAACAGCTTCCTTCCTCTAAGACGTACCCTTGTTTTCCCTGCACCAGTCTGTAATGGTTTAAGCACAGTCACCTCTGTAAATAAAGCATACCATGAAGTCATACATCTAATCTCTTACAGTTTAATTAGGATGCAGGAAATGACACAGTCATTCTTGTAATGGAGAAGATGCAAAATGTAATCTGTGTTTGAAATGGCTGAATTGTGCACTCTATCATAGTTGTTAACTTAATCTGTAAATTTTTTCTCCAGTTTGGGCCTAGTTTCTTAGTGAATCAGGGCGAGTTTGTTTTGACTACCATATCAGTGAGTGGAGTGAGAAAACAGATTGCAAAGCAACTTCCCCCTTGCTTCCCCCTTCCTTTGTGTGAAAGTGGTTTAGTTCTCCTCCCTGTTTGGTCCAGGAAAGCTCAGTCATTCTGTATACCTGATCCTCCTTCTCTACTCAGTAATGCTTCTTGACTGCTATCATGTCCTCAACTTCTTTACCACCCAGAATTCATTTAATCTCCAGTGTTTCTTGGGGTTTCCTCCTTGCCTACATGCTATTCTGCATCCTGCTTTACTCAAGAGCTTGAGAGATGACCCCTCTCCCCTTGCTAACTTTTTGAGCTACTTCCCACAGTTCTTGATGGTAGCTGGGGATCAAAGGCTCTCCCATGACAGACCCTGCACCTGGCTCAGGAGGTCCCTGAGCTGCCCACTGTGGGTGCCCAGAGACTCTTCTCAGACAGCTTGGTATATGCACGCTGTATTCTTGCACTCATTCCTGGCTGGTTGCTTTTGGCTGTGGTTGCAGTCTGGTTTGATTGAGTGTGGTTATTTTTTGTCTTTTACTGGCTTTATTTGTGTAAAACCGATTTAGTCAAACTTCAGAACTTTATGCAGCAGATGGCTGGAAGTGCTGCCATGTTTAGCAATTTTGTGATACATTTCAGACTTTAGCATATTTATCAAGTTTTGTAAGAGAAACATGATTCAAGGCAAGCAAAAACACGTAGCCTCTAACCACCAAAGTACACTCAATCTTGCTGCTTGGTGTACTGTGGTGGCTGTCTGTCTTGACAGAAGTCAGATCAGTTTCACTTGGTATTATGTGTGGGAAACACTTTAAAAAATAAATTAAAATTAAATTTAAAATCACTACTTAATTTGGGAAGTTAGTGTATTTTTCCAAAACAAGGATATTCTTACTTGAGCTGGAAATAAAAAGATAAAGGAAAAAAACAACCATGACCTTATGAATACAGGCATTTAAAGATCATTGATGTAATCCTGTAGTAGAAATCCCTGTAAAAAAAAAAACAACCAACCAAACAAAACTGAAAACAGAAGGGGAACACTTGTGTTACTGGTTGTTTTAGTAAAACATTATTGGAATGGTCAAAGTCCAAAGTATTTGGGATGATCCTGCTGTTACTGTGGTAGAAATAAAGTTTGGACTGGTTGCAGTTACGTGATCAGGATACTTCTAGTGAGGGTGAATATTACTATTACAACCTCGTCTAAAACTTTGCCACCTGTGGTGGGATAACCTTGACTGGACACCAGTTGCCCACCAAGCTGCTCTATCACTACCCTCCTCACAGAACATGGAGGGGAGGCAATAAGATGGGGAGAAAACAAACAAAAAACCCCAAACCTTGTGTGTCAAGAGAAAGGTGGTTTAATAGAAGCAAAAAGCAAGGCCCACACACGGAAGCAAAGGAAAAACAAAATATTTATTTTGTACTTCCCATCAGCAGGCGATGTCTCGCCACTTCCCATGAAGCAGAACTTTAGTATGTGTAGTGGCTGCTCTGGGGGAAAAATGTCATAAATAACGTTCTACTAGCTTTTATTGCTGAGCAGACATCATATGGTATGGAATATCCCTTTGGTCAGTTTGGGTCAGGTGTCCTGGCTATGTCCCCTCCCAGGATCTTGCCCACCCCCAGCTGTTGTTGAGTCACCATCCCTGGAGCTATTTAAAAGAAAAGTAGATGTGGTGCTTAGGGACATGGTTTAGTGGGTTGATGGTTGGACTTGATGGTCTTGGAGGTCTTTTCCAAGCTTAATGGTTCTATGATTCTAACAAGCATAGAGAAGTGGGTTAGTGTGGTCTTACTGAAATGTAGTAATAAGGAAAAGGTGGTGTGAGGTGGGAGAGGTCTTCTATCATAAGCCAGAAATACTGCCTGAGGTTCTTTGTCCTGGAGACTGTGGAGTAGCTCTGAGTCTCCAGTAGTTCAGCGTACTGAATTGATTTACCTGAGCTTCTCTGGGCACTGTAGCAGTGCCTGTCTCGTCAGCTGTTCTGGATGTCTGTGGCAAGGTGTTGGGGGCCACAGGGACTTTGGTGAGGAGAGGCTGGGGCTGCCCTGTGCAGGGCACAGCTGAGCCCCTCAGACAAGATTGGACAAGATGGCAGCACTTCTGGGAAAGTGTGTTTAAGACAGGGCAAAACGCTGCACAGATGGTGAGGAGTGGGTGGGGGAGTAAGAAACAGCCCTGCAAGCACCCAGCTCAGAGGAGTTTCCCATCACTTTATTCACAAAAAAAAAATCCCCTTAGTGTGACATTTCTGTTCTTGACTGTGCACAGAAACAGCTTGTGAAAGTTTAGATCAAGAAATTAAGCTGTAATACTAGGAAGCTCTTTGTGTTGTTTTTTCCCATCTCTTCCCTTCATGGATAGATGCTGGAGAGAGATCACCAAAGGAAGTATTTTAGGAACATAAACTTGTTTTCCCACTATTTTAGTAGTGCGATACGGAACTGGTTCACGTTTTTAAAACGTAAGAGTTGCAATACTTGTACCATCTCTGTAAGGGGGTTCACATATGCAGTTTTCTATACATCTTTGGTACTTTGCTCAACCACATGCAAAAATCCCAACTCCTGTTCTCGGTGGAATGTAGAGAGAACAATCCAGGCTCCACATCAGTGTTGGCCTTCATTGAGGTAAACTGTTCCTCAGGACCAGCAGGTGTAGTCCAGAGTAACTTGTTTAGCTACCTTACTTTTTTCTTTCCTTTTTTAAACATTTGTCTGTTAAGCTGGAGGTGTAAATAGGAAATGCAGCACTTGGCAACAGTTTATGGCTTTGCAGTCCTCTGGAGAAATCTGGATCTATGTAATGATGAATGGGTTGCCATGAAGCATAAATACCATGTTTTCATTTCTGACAGTTATAGCTCTGTTCTAGTGTTTTTTCTCTTGTATAAAGAAAAAATATATATTCTGCTTAGACAGCACATATTGCAAAACAAGTACCTTTAAATATCAATAAGCAGAAAAATATGTAACACTTGGTTTAGCACAATTATTCAAAGTTGCACAGTTAAGATGAGCAGGGAGTGCATTTTTTCTTTTTTTGGTTGGTTTAAGAGTGAAGAGAGTATTAAACTGGAAACTGTGAGGATTTGCTGAAACAGACACCAGTTATTTTTGTGTATGCCACTGATACTGTTTTTCGAACAGAGGAAGAAAATCTGAAAAATTGTATAATCCAGCAATTAGTGATCATCTGTCACCTAAAGGCAGTGTGTGACTGGTACCAAAGTCTTTCCTTCTCTTGTTCTGCCATCCTATGCCCTGTGTGTCAAGACCTGCTCTGTCGAGAAGTGCGTGTACACTTCTTGAACTATTTAGCTGTGGATAAATACAACTCACCTGTAACTGATGGTTAAACTAACCTCCATGGCAATGGAACCAACTGCTTTAAGCATGAATTTCATTGCAGTAGGATGGTTGAAATATTTGGTGTGACAATGAAACATGAACATGTGATTTATTTTTTTCCCAGCAGTAGCTGTCAGTGAAAATGTTTTTGAGGTAGGGAATACTGTTTAAATAAATAGTAGTACTTTGAATGTTGTTAAAAGCCATGAAAGGCATTACATGATACCTGCCTTAAAGTTGAAGAGAGCAACTTCTCTGGGCACATGCATCATGTAGGTGTGTGTAGTGGAGATGGCAGTCTGCGCTGAAACAAGGCATGCTTTCCCAGGCACGTGGGTGCAGGTTTTGATGATTTGTGACTCTAATATGTCTGCATGAGGTCCTGTTAAAACACTAACTTGTGTCAGAACTAGTTTGGGTGCCTGTATACTGTGCTCCATTGCGTAGTCCAGAGATGCCTTGCTGCTGTTTGGATGCACTTTTCTTGTATTCCAGAAGAAACATTATTTCTTTCTGTTTATTCTTCAGGCAACAAGAGCCTCTCTGACTCAACATTGTACCAGTCTGGGGGAGTCACTGGGCAAGGAAAACGATATTGCTCTGATTATTGATGGCCACACACTGAAGTATGCGCTTTCATTTGAAGTCAGGCAGAGCTTTCTGGACTTGGCGCTCTCCTGTAAAGCAGTCATTTGTTGCAGGTAAGAAATTCTGGGACTTTTACTGGTAACAAAATGGACACAAAGTCTGTGAAACTTTTACCTAGTGTGTTAACTTCACTTTCATGCTTATAGTGCTTACAGGAAATGTAGAAAGAGGGGAAACAGTGTGATATTCAAGATGAAGCAAGCTGCAGTGGTGAACCACTTGATAATATAATTGACTTTTCTGCTTTTGAACTATTAGAAAGCAAGGTTGTACTGGGAGGAGTAAAGGAGGACTGTAGAGAGTTATTCCTCTTACAACACAGACAGGTCTTTGAAAGTGTTCATAAGGCTGACTTGACAGGCCAACAAAGTTTAAGATTTCAGTTCTTCCTGTCCTACAGGGTGCTCTGCAGTGCATCAGTAGAGCTTGTACACCTTCAAGGTGAGCATTCAATCAGTTGTATGTTCCCTTCTAGTGGTAAAATTCTGCTAGCTCTTGGAAGCAGTCTCCTAAGTAAGCTGGAAAGCAGCTGCAGTACTGGTTTCTTTCCTGCTCCTATGGAGGAGGAAGCAAGTCCTTCACTAAAATTAAGTGCCATCTAATAATGCAGTTCCGTCTGCCACAGTCAGTCCCAACGGAGTCCAGTCTCCTTTATAAAACAATAAAAGATCATGAGAAAACACTATGCCTGATTATAGTAGACAGTGATGAGGAGGAGTGGTATGGATGTGATCTTTTGTAAGCAATAGGAATTGGTTAGCAAGAAGTTTGTGTAACTGTTCAATTTAGGTCTAGAGAAGGTCTCAGGATTAATTTGAGTTGCCTTGATTTTTTCAATTATGTATGCTATGCAAGAATGTGTGTAAAAATGTAATTTTCCCCTATTTTAAATGTTAGACTACCACTTGCTTTACTATGTCCCAGCAGAATTTGATGCTGTTTGTGGATTTAGCCATACACAGATGTGGTCCTGTGTCATGACTACTTCAGAAGGCAGGAAATAAGAGCCAAAAAAACCCCCAAACCAAAAGAAAATGAAAACCAAAACTAGTGTGAAAGATTATGCAGTTTTGAGGACTCTGTGTGTGTGTCTGTGCTTGTTGCTGGTATGTGGGGAAAACTGTGACCTAGAAGGAATTGTTGTTTTAGGTGGACAGGAAGTTTTATCTGCATCCTTGAAGCAAGACATGCTTTGTGGGGAATGACTATATGGAGACCTTGTACTACTGTTTTGTAGTCTTACTTATCTTTATGTGTGGGTATGTGTATGCACTAGCATCCAAATATTGCATGGCAGAAGCAATTTCAGTCCTTGCACCTGAAGTATATAAACTGATTGACTTTTTCCATTTCTGACTAGTTTCTTTCCAACTTCTGGGATTCTTGGACTGGTGTACTGCAGGATGCAATACTGGGGCTAGGACTATGTAATGTCTTCATTAATGACCTGAAGATTAGATGGAGTATGCCCTCAGCAAGTTTACAGACAGTATAACACTGGGAGGAGTGGCTGATACACCAGATGGTTGTGCTGCCATTCTGAGGGACATTGACAGGCTGAAGAATTGGGCAGAGAGAAATCTCATGAAGCTCAAGAAGGGGAAATGCAAAGTCCTGTACAGTGGGGAGTTGTAGCCCTGTGCACCAGTAGAAACTGGGGGTTGCTAAGCTAGAAAGCACCTTTGTACAGAAGGACCTTGGGGTCCTGGTGGACAAGCTGACCATGAACGAGCAATGCACTCTAGCAAAAAAAAAAAAAAGAAGAAAGCTAACAGTATCCTGGATGGCAGTATGAAGAACATTGCCAGCAGGTTGAGGGAGGTGATACTTCTCTGCTCAACCTTGGTGAGGTCACATTTGAAGTACTGTGTTCAGTTCTGGGATCCTCAGTGTAAGATACAAACAGGTTTAATGGACAGAGTCCAGTGCAGGGCCACAAAGATGCTTAAGGGATGGCATCTTTCATACAAGGAGAGGCTGAGAGAGCTGGGACTGTTCACCCTTGAGAAGGAAGGCTAAGAGGGGATATTATCAATTTGTGTAAGTATGTAATGTGATTGGAATGAATGAAGATGAGGGAGCCAGCTCTTCTCTGTAGTACCCAGTGACAGGACAGGATGCAACAGACAAATTAAACCATGTGAATGTCCATCTGAACACAAAAAAACCCCCACTGTTTTACTGTGAGTGTGATCCTATCTGGAATGGGTTTCCTGGAGAGGTTGTGGAGTCTCTGATCTTAGAGACGTGGAGAACTCAACTGAATGCCAGGGACATTGGACTAGCTGATTTCCAGCGGTCTTTTCCAACCTGGGTGATTCTAGGATTCTGTGACTGGGGACAAATGTCTTGTTTTTTCCAGACACTGTTCTTTGTCAAGTCCCATTCTAAATGGTTCTCAATTTTTTTGCTACTGATTGATTTTTTATTTTTATTTTTTTTGGGGGTGGGGGGGGAGAGTGGAGGGGTAGAAGGAGAGGTCATGAGGTGTTAGAGCATGGGTCTTGCTTTCGCAGCTGTTTCACAAGTGTTTTACAAGAGGGAGCCCACACAATTGCAGCAATCTTCTCTTGAATGCACCAGGCTCAGGTGTAGGGCCAGTAATAAGATCAGCATTCTCTTCTTTGTGCAAAGTTACCTTGGGCCTAGAGAGCACCAAGTGCCCAGGAAGGGAATTGACTCTGTCTTGTGGACTTAGTGTCGTATTTGTGGGGAATTTAACAAACATTGAGCAAATAGAAAGCTCTTACTTTCATATTCTAGCACAATCCTTTGGTAGAGATCTTTCCAAGACAGTTTGTTTATTTATCAAAGATTTGGCAAGCTAGATCAAAGACACATGTAGCTGAAAAATCATAAATTGCAAATTACTAAAATTATACTACATTAATATATGTAATTTACTGAGGATAATGAATGGTCCTGTGTTGCAGGGAGACATGTAATACTGGAC
>NW_010319260.1:0-954 GCF_000700745.2 Antrostomus carolinensis | reverse complement strand
GAGCGGTTTTAATTATTAGTGAATTAGCAAATTGAGGAACAATGTGGAAAAAATACTGTAAAGTGTAAATCAAATGGGAAAAGATGATGTAATTTTGTAGGTTTAAAAAGAGGAACAAAAATAACTGGGGTTTAAGTCCCTGGAGAAAAGGAAGAATGCCTTTAAGCTTTGCAGGAACCTTCCATTTACTTGCCAGGTGCTTGATACTGAAGAAAGAAAAACATTTTCTTCCCCAGCCTTCCCACCCCTACTCACTCTGGGCTGTTTTTAGTAGTACTTTGTGTGTCAAATAAGACAGTGCACTTAAACTTCACCGGAAAATGCTTTTAAATGTAATTGGCATAGCAAGAGGAAATTTCAAATAAATAGAGTTAGTCTTCAAACAAAAATGTTAATTGGGAGGGAGATTTGGGTCTTTAAACTCAGTGGTATGATGTTTAACCACTCTAGGAGGAGTTGTGTTGCTGTTTTCAACATAGCATAAATTCGTGGGGCTTAATATTTCATAAATTTACTACAACATTTTCATCTCCTCTGGGGAGTTTCAGCTGTATTTGCCATTCAAAGATGTTTTTTAAAACATACTTAAAATATACTGTATATTCATTTGCTGGGCTTCAGGCATAAACTGAAGTTGAACTTGATTCTCAAGGGTAATCTCTTAAAATGAAACTGTAGTAAACCTGGCCTCATTTTGCTTTATGAGGGAGAGATGTTATCTTCTGATGGGGTTAGGTCTTCCACTGTTAAAATGTCCCTAACAGGCCACTGGCACAGTGGAGGAAAGTACAACTCTCTGGAGACTTTGAAACTTGCAAAATCAAACCAAGCAACTCTTTAAGAAAAAGCTTTATTTGTTAAAAGTTTTCCCAGACTGTGGTGGGTTGGCCCTGGCTGGATGCCAGGTGCCCACCAGAGCTGCCCTATCACTCCCCCTCCTCAACTGGACAGGGG
>NW_010319259.1:0-2730 GCF_000700745.2 Antrostomus carolinensis | reverse complement strand
GTGGTTACAGCAGGGTTTGCAATGCCTTTATTTCTTTTTTTTTTTTGAAGGGGGGTGTCAATTTGAAACAATCCCCTTCCTCCATGGGACACCCCAAAACTTTGAAGCAGGGACCTTGATGCTGGGAAGCTGTGGGGGGTGGCATGGGGAGGGGGCTGCTGGCACTGACAATGTCCCTGTCACCGAGCCCGGGGTCAGGGCTGTGTGCTTGCAAAGCTCAGCACCTGCTGCTCCTAAACAGGGAAACTGAGGCACAGGTTGGGCGCTGGCCCCATGGCTCAGCATTGGTTTTTCCCCCTTCCTGTCCCTCCTCCTGGATGGCCCCCGCTGAGCCCCCAGCCTGTCGTCCCTGCTGGCAGCTGGCATTTAATTCCTGGCCACCCCAGCCCGGGCACACATCCAGCCCTCACTGTGAGCCTCTGTTCTCCCGGGTCCTGGGAGGGATCCCAGACCCTGTTCACTTCCACTGAGGTTTTTTTTTGCAAGGTTTGATTTATTTATTCCCCCCCCTTTCCCTGGTCCCTGATGCTCAGTGCCAGCTGGGGACATCACTGTGGCTGGGGGAAGAGGGGGTGTCTTTGCTCCCTGGTCTGTGTCACCGCTGTGGGGCTGGCTGGGGCCATTGTGATCCCCATCCCGGGGGCCCCGGGGCCACCTGTCCCCTCCTCGGCATCTTTGTCTCTGAACCGTGTGCGATGCTGCATCCTGCGCTGCCAGGGGCTGTTGTTTAAGGGGACACTTGTGTCACCTCCCCTAAAAACACCCCACAAACTCACAGTCCCGTTTCCACACTTCGCTGCAGAGCTGGTCTTGGGCTAACGGCCTCTCTGGCATCACCACCACCATCATCATCATCATCATCATCCATGCCAGGCCCCAGCCAGGAGATGCTCAGAGTGCTCCTACCCACGGCTGTTTCCTGAGTGGGGTCTTGGAGGGGGTCGTGTGACACTTGGGGACATGAAATGTGACATTTGGGGACAAGAGGTTTTGGGCGAATGGCCTCTTTGTCATCATCACCATCATCATCATCATCACCCATGCTAGGAGATGTTCAGGGTGTTCCTGCCCACAACTGTCCCCTGAATAGTGTCTGAGAGACTCATGTGACACCTGGGGACATGAACTGCTCCTGCATCCCCCTTGGTGCTTTGCAAGCGACGTTCCCCTCTGTCCCCATCCCATTCCCTGATGCCATGATCCCATTCCCAGCACTGGAGATCCCATTTCCAACCCTGATGTGACCCTCACAACCCCAGCAGCTGGGGCTCCCCCACTCCCTCCCACCCCAACACCCCATTTATGGGCACGACCTTTGTGTGCAGATCCGGGACAATCAGATAATGAGCGTTTCCTCCCAATTCCTGAGCAGGGCAATTGCAGCCACTCCCACCTGCTTGCTGGATTTGTGCCTTAGAAATAATCTGAGGTCACCTGGTCTGGCTGGAGGGAGCCCATCACCCCACATCCAGCCATGGGAAAGTGGGATGGATCATCTCTCATGGTCCAAAAGAGTCTCAGATTTCCCTTAGTCTCTGGTTTGAGGGTCCTGAAGCAGGTAAATGCATTTTCCTCCAGGAAAATACGTATTTTAGAGCAATTTTAGCCAATGTTGATCCCACCTTGGATATTTGACCCACTCCTGGTTATATGGGATCTCCACAGGGGCCATGAGATCTCCAAAGGGGTTTTGGGATCTCCATAGGGGCCATGGGATCTCCATAGGGGCTTTGGGATCTCCACAGGGGCCATGAGATCTCCACTGGTTATATGGGATCTCCACAGGGGCCATGGGATCTCCACAGGGGCCATGGGATCTCCACAGGGGCCATGGGATCTCCACAGGGGCCATGAGATCTCCAAAGGGGTTTTGGGATCTCCATAGGGGCCATGGGATCTCCATAGGGGCTTTGGGATCTCCACAGGGGCCATGAGATCTCCACAGGGGCCTTGGGATCTCCACAGGAGCTGTGAAGGAGCCCTGGAGAGACTGATGTCCTCGCTGTGGGGTCTTGGCTCTCCCAGTCTCCTCTGTGCCAGGACAAGGGTGTTCAGAGTCTGCCCCAGTTTCAGTGTGAACTGAACACCTGTGCAAAGAGCACCCAGGGTGGCAGCACCCATGGGTGCTGGGCTGGAGCCCTTCACTGGTGGGAGAACCGCTCAGCAGCACCCTGGATTCTGCTGGGGGCACCCAGAGTGACCCCATCCCTCCTTGATCCCATCAGTGGTTCTTCTACATGGGCAGGAGGGGGGATTTTTGGGGGTGCAGAGAGCTTGGGGGGGTTCAAGATGGGTGGGAAGGTGGTGACCATCCTGTCACCCTTGGAGGGGCTTTTTCTGGCTCCGGCTTTTACAGCCCCCAGCTCCTCTCTGTTGGGGAATATCTCTGGCCAGGTCTTCCCCCTCTGTCCATGGTGGGACGGAGCCCATGGTGGGATGGGGTCCATGATGGGATGGGGTCCTTGATGGGATGGGGTCCATGGTGAGACAGGGTCCTTATTGGGATGGGGTTATTGCTGGGACGGGGTCCTGGCTGGGATGGAGCTGTCAGGGGGGATGGAGATGATGGCTGCACCTTGGAGTAGTACCCAGGGTGGGGGTACAACCTTCCTCCCCAGCACAGGGTGGTCTCCCATCCTGGGGCTGGGACTGGGCTCAGCCTCCCTCCCCTGCCCATGGTGGGGTTAAAAGCCCCCTGACTCCCCCAGATTTGGGGGTTCTGCATCCCCC
>NW_010319258.1:7902-8492 GCF_000700745.2 Antrostomus carolinensis | reverse complement strand
ATATCCCTGGCCCCACCAGTCATACCCAGAGATGAAGGGCCCCCATTTTCAAGTGACTCAGACTCACCCTTCCTTCCTCAGGAAAACCTGTGATCAGATAAAGCCATCAAACTATCTGGTAAGAATAAACAAGCTCGCATCTGCACGGATGCAGCCTATACCCCTTCTAACCCCGCGCAGAAAGAGGAGGCAACGTGTCTGCTGCCTTAACCCCTGTCCTTAGGAGAGACATCTCCAGCCCCAGGCAGAGAAACGGGGTTTGCACGCGCGTGTGCAAGGCTGGGAGCTGCTCTCCTGATATAACTGCCCTTGCTGGAGGTTGGGAAAGTCAAATCCCAGATGGCATCAGCACTGGTCCAGCATCTCTCCATCCTCCCTTGTGCCACGGAGCTGTATCCACGCTGCAGCAGCAATAAACACACGGAGAAAGCCAAGGTGCCCGTGAGGATGAGCAGGGGAGGAGCAGAGGGGGCTGCAATGATGGAGGAGGAAGAGGGAGGGAGGAAAACCTTTAAAAAAAACCCCACACAACTGCCAGCAGATGGGCAGCTGCCCCCGCCAAGGTGACGCGCTGGCAGGCGGGGGGGCCA
>NW_010319258.1:6809-7848 GCF_000700745.2 Antrostomus carolinensis | reverse complement strand
CACGCAGCGTCTGCTGCTCGCTAACACAAGCCTGGGCAGGGAAAAGGGAGCGGGGTTGGGGTTTGTCTGCACCCCCCGAGGGTCCTGGTTGGGCAGAGACAGGAATTCCTCAGCTCCACGCAGGTCTCAGCACTGCCCGTGCCCGGGGGGCTCTGGGCCAGGGTGTTCCCACCCTACCTGGGGGGGTTGCAGGACCCTGCTGGGAGCCCACCCCCAAAAATCCCTCAGAGGATGGAGATGAAGAAGCGTGGTGGATGCTCGGCAGCTCTGATGCTGCCTTCTCTGGGAAAAGCAAGGCTGGAGCAGGATCTGAGCGAGGCCAGCAGAGCAGAGGAACTACGGGGCTGCTGGAACCAGTGCCGGGTCCAGCAGTCGAGGGCAGGAATTGAGGCTGGGGAAGGGTCGGGCACTGGTGCAGCAATGGTGGGAGCAGATAAGGCATTACAGGGAGCAGAGTCCCCGAGGAGCAGTGGTAGTGAGTGGGTTTGGGAAAACTGAGTAAAGAGTGGAGAAAATTTGGGAACTATTAAATCCAGGGGGAAAGGAAATAAAGAAGGAATCTGTATTCTTCACCTGCATCCCTGTGGCGGGGGGGTTGGAGTGGATGATCTCCTTAGGTCCCTTCCAACCCCACCAGTCTGTGACTCTGTGATTCTGTGATCCCTGTGCTGCTCCCCAGAGAGCTGGGGCTCTTCCAGGCTCCGGCATTTCTCCCTCTGCCTTGGAGCATCCCTGAATCTGGGGGCAGGTGCTGGCCCCACCGGCACAGCTCCAGCCAGGATGGGCTTTGGGGCTCATCCAGACAGTGGCCATCAGCCCATGGTTGATGTTGGGTCAGATGCAATGCCCAGGTCAGAGGGGTCTCACGTGGGGCTGAGCACACACGAGGATGAAGGTGAGAAGAGGGGAGGCTGAATCCATCACTGCTGGAGCCTTGGCAACAGAATCAGGCCCTCGGGGACATGGAGCTCTCCCTCCCCTGGACCCCCACACCCCCTGGACTGAGAACCCCGGGGCAATGCTGGGCTCTGCTCTGCCT
>NW_010319258.1:0-6468 GCF_000700745.2 Antrostomus carolinensis | reverse complement strand
CCGAGCCCCAGCCCGGAGCTGCATCCGCTCGGCGTTTCCAGCCCAGCCTTATCTGGCAGCTCCCCCCGTGACTCCCCATTTTCCTCCTCTCCCCTCCTTTCCCCACCCCACCCCACGCACCCGCCAGCGTTTCCTGCAGCAGGGCGAGGGCTGGGGGCTGCGGGGCGCCCGGGGGGACCCCTCCCTGCTGACCCTGGCTCTGCCCAGATAGGAAATCCTGTGGGAGCCGAGGGCTGGGAACCGTGGCCGAGTTCTCCCCGGGGTCGGGCAGCACCGGGGTTTTGGCTGCAGATCACATCAGCCAGCCAGGCTGCTCTGGGCAGAGGGAAAAACCCAGGAGAAACCCAGGAGGAGAGAGTGGAGACCACTGTGACGTGCCCACAGCGAACGTCCATCCACCCCTGTGCCATTTACACCAACAAGAAGTTTTTTTGCACTGAAATGAGCCACTTTCCCATTAGAAAGGGTGGGAGGAGAGCGTAGCCGTGGGAATTGCAGCAGGAAGATGCTGCCCACCACGATGCAGGGCCACCGGTGTGACCCCAGCAGCTCCCAGGTCTGTAGGAACCAGATGTTGTCAGCACGGCTGCTCACGGAGCAGCTTGGTGATGTTAAATGTTATTAACTCCCTTTGAATAGCTTCTAATATAAACTAATTTATTGACAGCCTCATCGCTCCTCATGACAACCAATTTAATAGAAATTCAAATATCGTGCACCATGTTTCTGATGCACTTTAAGAGCATTTTGTGGATGTTTTGCCAACGTCCTCCTAATTTTTCTTGTTCTTATTTTAGAATGGGAAGCAATCACAGAGAACTGCTGCTACCCCCTGTTGCAGCTCAGCTCCAGGCACTGCTCATGTGGGACGCCAAAATTTGGGCTTTCTGGGCAAATTCCAGGACACTGGAGGTAAAAAGAGTGGAAGCATCAGAGTAGGAACAGGACTAAGAGGAGCTCTCCATCCCTTCTGAGCTGAGGGGGGGACAGTGGTGGGGCTAATTCACCCAGAAAGGGCCAGACTGTGCCCGCTGAAGCGTCAGCCTGAGCTGTGCATTAAACGAGAACAAAACTTGACTTACCCTCTTTAACCCAGCCAAACCTCCCCTGTGGCCTGAATCCTCAGGCTAACTACCAATTGCCAGACTAAACCCCAAACCACACTTCCCAGACTCCAGCAGTTCCATCTCTTTTCACTGTTGTTTCTGCCTTTTCCAAGCGCAGCTCCGTCGCACGCGCTATTTATACGGACTGCAGGAAACAAAGGGCTCCGTGCAGCCCTGCCACTTCTTTGGGGTCTGGAGAAAACTAAATCGTGTCAAGCAGAGGGGAACATTCCAGTGAAATCTCTCTTAAATGCTGAGTAGTTTGAGGTGCTGTAGCAAAAAGGCTCGAGCTGAACTGAGAGCCAAATCAGGCTGTGAAGGATGCGGCAGGATGGGAATGTCCCTGTTTGTGTCGGCTGAGGAGAGAAAAGGGTTTGCCCGTTTCTAAAGGGGGTGGTGTGAGCCCCTGGGTAACGGCTGGGAGAGGTTGTGAGCGTGAAGGACATCGATACTGGAGGAGGAAGGATCAGAATTTATTCTAAACGTGTCAGCGCTGCGGTGTTGGTCTCAGGAGGAAGCACGGCCCAGGCACCGGCTCTTCCCAGATGTACAGAGCATGTGAACGTCAGCAAAGAGCTGCAAAAGGAGAATCACTGAATCCCAGAATGGCCCAGATTGGAAAAGATCTTTAAGCTCATCGAGTCCCATCATGAACCCAGCACTGACCAGTCCCCGACTAACCCATGTCCCTCAGCACTGTGTCTACACGACTCTTCAGTCCCTCCAGGGATGGGGACTCCACCACTGCCCTGGGCAACCCCTTCCAATGCCTCAGAACCCTTTCAGCAAAGAAATTCATCACACTTGTGCTCCAGACCCTTCTCCAGCTCCATTGCCCTTCTCTGGAGAAGATCTGGTTAAAAAGTACCATCCAAAACACAGAGGGGTGAGCTGCTCCAGATCCACACCTGGGAAAGGAGAAAACCTGTTGGAGGGAGGAAGAGCACTACGATGTAAAACACAGCAGAGAGCAACCCTGAGAAGAGCCCAGGCTCACAGAAAGGAAGGCAGAGGTCCTGTATCGTAGGAGGAGGGTGATGATTGATGATGGTGTAGTACAAAGTGATCTGTTCGAGCCTGGACCGGCACCAAAGTGATCAGCAACCTCTGGGTGGGAACTGAAGGGCCCTGGGTTGGCTTTAGGCTCCCAATGGGGTCTGCAGAGCCAGAGTTTGGCCACCCCAGGGAGGAGCAGGCGAGAGATGAGACAGAGCCAGGGCAGCAAGCTGGGGATGGTGGGGATGGAGCAGCCAGGAGAAGGTCTGGGGACAGAGCTTGCTGCTGTCCCCCCACCAACCACACTCCTGCACCCCCCTGTGCCACGGCCCCAGCACCTTTCATCCTCACCATCATCTACAGCCCTGGGTGAACCTGAATGAACACTCTGGAGCTGAACTCAGCCAGGCCAGGAGGAGCTGGGAGTGGGGATCCAATCTGGCAGCCTGGACGCTTCTCCACTTGAGAGGCTTTGAAAGGGAATGTATTTTTGGAGCATTAAAGATCAACTGTTTCTGACTGCGGCCAATCTCTTTCAAGAGCAGCACCAAAGGAGGTCAGTGGGATGCGGCTGGTCAAATATTTTGTACATGAACATCATCTCTCACCCCCTCAAGTATTTACAGACCTGAGAGCATTTCCTGCTGTTCCCCCTCGCTGGGTATTTGGTGTCTCCGCTTTCTCCAGCAGGATGGTGCGGTGCCTCTCAGTGAAGATGGGAAGGACCACCCCAGCACTGCCCTTCAGTACAGAAAATAAAAACTAAAGGAGCACAATGTTCAGTCACACAAAGGGCAACGGATTTACCCGAGAAAAAATACACTGGGGTGGTGGTGGGGGGAGATGGGGTGGAAAGAGGGAGTTTTATTCTCCAGGGGTTTTTTTGTAATCTTCATTCACCATATTTAGTAGGCTTGTGACTTGCCCTTGCTGGCTCATGGAGAATTCCCCCAAGTGTTTACTCCCACAACCCAGCAAATGCCTCAATACACATCATGGAAAAAATACAATCGACATCTTCACTCCCACTAGAGAAGGAATTCTAACTTGCCCGGCACAGACCGGGAGTATGTGCCTGTGAGAGAGACAAATGCTGCTTCATTAGCTCTCCTCAGATGTGGTTTACTCCTCAAATGACCTGGTCAGGGCTTCACACCACCTCCCTCCCTTCCTTCACCTAAAGAACCGCCTGACCTTTGGTCAGAGCAATAGGCACAGGAATGTGGGTCCCTTAACCCTTTCCTCAGACATCAGCGAGCTGCTCTAACTCAGCTGATAAAGTTGATGGTCCCAGGATTTCCAGGGATCCAGAGCTGTTGTGAGGGGCTGGAGCAGAGCCCTGCAAAGCAGCTGCCTCCTGCTGACACAGATCCATGGCTACCGTGGACAGAACCTGGAAGCAAAAGGGGAATCGCTGCAAACAGAGCTGAGAGATCAGAGATTTGGGTTTTGTTTTTTTTTTTTTGCACCCTTATTTCAAAGCACAAAACTTTTGTAGGGGAAAAAAACCCCAGAGTAATTAGGCCACTTGGATTTTCTCAACGTGCTTCCAAACTGACCACATGACAAGGACACACATTAAATCATTTTAATTTATCAAATGTAAAACCTCCTACAACTGAGAGAAGTACGAGGTGGAGCAGATTTGAAGAGGAGAGAATGAGAATGCCATGAGAATGCTTCAGAATTAGGGATGATTTTGCAAATGGGATGGTAGGAACGCAGCAACCCAGGCAGCTTTCCTCTGGTGAGGAACCACAACTCCCCGCTCTGGTCCCACCTTACCCCAGCACCAGTCTGGTCTGTGAGACTGTCTAGTCAGCGACCACAGGGACTCAGAGCAGGTGACAGAATCCAATGACAGGCACCCAAATCTGTGTGCAGGTCATTTGGGCAGCCAGGGATGATGATGAGCCACCGAGCACTGGCGTGTGGCTTCATCTTGGCTGTGCTGGTGTTGGGGGGACGTCCGAGCACTCGCATGTTCCTTGTAAAGAAAGCAAAGGGAACCTGTCAGGGTGATCCCAAGTGCCCCTGTGTTACAGGAATATGATTTTTACCTGTTTCCTCAGTGGCTAAAAAATATCAGTGGTGCAATTAAAGCCCTCACCCCTGCGGTCTCTGTCTCGATGAAATCAGTGATGTGGTGTGTGCAAAGCACAACTCAGGCTGGAACAGAGTCTAATCCCTGACATGTCTCCAAAGAGGTGCAACCTCTCCTTTGCACATCATGATTATGGCACTTTCCACACCAAAAATCACACAAAGTACTTTGATTTTCCCTCCAGCTCATCTTTTTTCCTATTTTCTTCTTTTCCCCCTGTGTTCTTTCCTTCTTTTTGAATAGAAACCACCTCTCTTCTAAGGACGGGCTGAGCAATTGCAGCATTTACCTAAAATACAATACAAACTTCTAATTAGAGTGTGTGAGGGGCGATTAGCAAAATAATATTAAACCTTTTTCAAGTCTCTTGAAATCCTTTGTGTGGAACAGCTTTGGGAAACTCACCCTCCCCCTCTTGGAGAGCGTTCCCCAGGGCAGTGCCCAGGCTGCAGCTGCTGCTGCTCTGGGGGAGTCAGCCCAGCCTGACACACAAATAAATACTACATAAATAAATACTTTCTTCCAACAAAGACCTGAAGTAAAACAAACCTGGGTAGGAGGAGAGGAAAGGAATGTACAGGCTGAACATGAGGAGCTCTGGGATAACTGGGGGAGCTGGGTCTCAAATAGGAGTGAGGAAAGGCAGGAGTGTGTGTAACTGCAACCAGGTATAATACAGATTATTCTAATACAATATAGTGTATTATAATACAATATACAATTATATGCAATTATATATAATATACAATTATATAATTACAATATAATGTATTATAATACAAATATATCTCTTTTATGGAAAAGAGATATATTTGCATAAAGATCCAGCTCCATTTTCAATCAGCCCCTGTAACCTTCACATTTGCAGCCTTAAAAAAAAAACCACAAGAATTAAAACTTTTGAGGTCCCTTCCAATCCCTAATATTCTGTGATTCTGTGTGATTCTGTGAAAACAGCAAAGGATTTAACACCTGCAGGCACAGCAGGGAAAGCTTCACATGAAAACTGGATTATTTAGGGTGAAAAAGGGGATTTTGGGTGTTTAATTTGGGTGCTCTTCACTCACAAGTGACAGAGACTGGAAGAGGTACGTATGACGAGGTGAACACAGAGGATTGTGTGTGCAGAAAGAGCAGGTGGTGGCGGGAAACCCTGCACAGTGATGATTTGGTGTTGCTTAAGTCTAAGAAATGGTGTCCTTCGTGTTAACAGACAACTTCTGCAAAGTCTTCATTTGCATTTTAATGGAACTCTTTCTAGGAAGGAGCTGCTCGGACTCTGTCGCAATATAAAATAAAGAGGGAGTTAAAAACATGCCGGGAGTTAAAAGACATTTTTATTTTCATTAATCAGGTTTATTCACAGTCTCTTCAAAATTAAAGGTATTTAGAGTACGTAGGAGGAAACAGGAGGAGGAAACCACATGGTGGAACATCTGTTTATTTAAATTACAGATTAAAAAGTGGAAAGTGCACTTTTTGTGAGGAGGCATCCTAGAGATTCAAAGCACCTTGTAGAAATGGATTGGAGTGAAGAGCAGGCATAAAAGGCAGCTTGGAGGATTCAACATTAGGTCTGGTTACTTGAAAGCCAGAGATGAAGAAAATAGAGAGGATGAGGGAAAGGAAACCACGGAAGAAATTTCTAAACCCGAGGCAGGTCGTTATCTGGGCAATTACTGTGATTCCACCCCCAAATCAGTTAGCTCTGCAAACAAACAGCCAACTGCAGCTACTCGTGTGTGTATTTCCCCAATTTTGGGCACAATCACAGCATTCAAATGTTTGATAAAACACTCTGCAAACATTTTATCTGCTGGAGCAGCTCGTGCTTTCACAATCCAGCAGCCGCAGAGATTTTTCAAGCCCGATTCCCTCGCTGGCCACCACCGGCGCCGGCTTCCTCCGCGCTCCAGACCCATCCTGCCCCGTTCAGCTCCGTCCTTTGCCACTCAGGGCAGCTTCTGTCAGCTCCTCCAGCGAGACGAGTCCAGAAGGGCAAGATCCTGCCCCATGTTACAACACGAGGGTTCTTCATCCCCGGGGCTGAGGATGAGGAGGGACCCGCGGTCTCCATGGCAGAACCTCATTCTCCAGCCGTGGAAGCCTGGCCCGGGCCCCGCTGCCCGGTCCCGTCAGGGACTCTGGACTCTGCTGAGCTTGTGTGAACTCTTCAGAGGTTGTTTGAAATTCAGGTTATTTCCTAAGAAAGCAAAAAAGTTTTGTTTTGGTTTATTTTATTTATTTATTTATTTATTTTAT
>NW_010319257.1:0-612 GCF_000700745.2 Antrostomus carolinensis | reverse complement strand
TATAGCCATGGCTGTGACCGTTGCCATCGCTGTGGCCGTGGCATACATCCGTGGGGAGAAGCAGGAGTGACGTTGCTGAGGAGGACCAGCCTCGTGACGTGAGGTGGTGTGAACACTCTGAGAACCGGCTGGGACTTCTGCAAGAGGTCTGTGGAGGAGCTTGGTCAGCGGTGAGCCCCTTCCTTCCGCTTTGCTGGGAGAGAGCTCAGTGCTCTGCCAAGCCCAGCTGAGCCGAGCCCAGCCAAGCTGTCAGGGAGCCAAACGTGGGGATCACCATGGCTCTGGTGACGTGGGTGCTGCCTCTCACCGTCCTGATGCTCCCCTTGCTCTGGAGAGCCCCGGGTGAGTAGGGCCCCTTCAGAGCCCCACACCTGCCCCACAGCACGCTGCCCCGCGCCGCTGGCAGGGGACCCCCGCCCCTTCCCGGTGCCGCCGCTGTCTGCGGCTCTTCTCTCGCCGCCTCCCTCCCAGCTTGTCTTTATCCCCAGCTGAAGGGTTTCCTTTGCTTCAGCACATCCTGGGGGGCACGGCCCCCCGGTCCCACAGTCCCCAGTAGCACTGGCTGCTCTGGGGGATAAGGGACACGGACATCTCTGTGTCCTCTGCTCTGGG
>NW_010319256.1:0-6194 GCF_000700745.2 Antrostomus carolinensis | reverse complement strand
CCAACCCAATCTATTCTATGATTCTATGTACTTTGTTTTTGAAGAACCAGAGAGATCTTTTTGTCTTGCAGGACAGTCTCTGCATAAGTCCAGACTGGCTGCCAAAAGAGACAATCCTTCCCTCCCTGTGGCAGTGTTTTCCCAGCAATTTACCTATAATGGGACCAGTGCTCATGTATTGCATTATCACACACACCCAGTGGTGCTGTGTGAGGGAGGGACTGAGATGGTGAGAGATACAGGACCATAGCAAAAGTAGCAGAAACCTAAATCAGCTCAGGTCAGTTGTGAAACTGCTGTGTGTGAAGAGCTAAACCAAAGCACTTGTGCTGTTTGACTTTGAAATCTTGTATTTGGGAATGTGGAGTAGAAGGCACCATGGTGCAGCTACTTTAATTTGTCCTGCAAAGTCCACAGCATCTCTTTGAGGTGTTCTCTGCACTGTCTTCAACAACTCATCTGGCTGCATACATACATTAAGAAGTACACGTACTGGTTGCCAGCTATGTGGCCACATAATGTAAAATTAAAAGCTGAAATACTGCATGTCATCCAGAAATCCTGTGCAAAAAGACCTCGAAACTTCTGCAATTTCAGAGTGGTTTGAAAAGCTGGTTTTAAACTGAAGTCCTGTTACAAGAAAAGCACATGTGAAACTTGCAGGATTTTTTTCAAAAATTCAGTATTTGGATTCTATCTCTCTGATCACAGTCCATAAAATACAATTGACAAGTAGTTTTTAGATGGTTTTTTACAACAACCAATTGGTATCTGGATTATCAGTGTCATTGACAGTTTTCACTGTGCTCTGAAGGATGTTTGGTTCCAAACTCCCTGCTGACAATCCCAAAAGAGGAGCACTTGGTGGCTAATAATGTGGGGTTTTTTGTGTTCTTCATTCTTTCCACACAGATTTGGAAATGATGTGCAGCACTTCAAGGTGCTTAGAGATGGGGCTGGCAAGTATTTCCTTTGGGTGGTGAAGTTCAATTCTTTGAACGAGCTGGTAGATTATCACAGA
Organism: Antrostomus carolinensis; assembly: GCF_000700745.2. Lineage (NCBI taxonomy): Eukaryota > Metazoa > Chordata > Aves > Caprimulgiformes > Caprimulgidae > Antrostomus > Antrostomus carolinensis. The sequence continues at coordinate 5,173 of NW_010319256.1, read as the reverse complement.
TCCACATCTGTCTCCAGGAACCAGCAAATATTTCTCCGGGACATTGAACAAGTGCCACAGGTAAGAGAAGTGTCCTCATAGAATGTGCTTTTCAGGCTATTGGCTATTGAAACCACGGTCTGAAGTGCAATTGCATCTTAGAGTAAATGAGTAGGGATGGAGAGAACCTGCCTGATGTTTTTCTGGTCTGGAAGCATGTTTTTAGATTCCACAGCCAGAGTTATGCTGGGAAATAAGCTGGCTGCTTGTGCAAAGCCTACCTGCTAACTTTTTGCCTCCCCTTCAGTTCTGGCAAAGTATTATACGTGTCTTACTGTTTATGGATACTGTTGCAGGATGGTCATCTGATTCCTGGGATTTTAAAATGAGTTTACTCCTGTTTTAGGACATAATAAGAAAGGATGGTTCTACTTGTACTGGTTCATAGCCAGAACTGTACCCCCCTGTAGCCAGTGAAGCCTTCGTACTGGTCTTTCCTGAAGAGATGGTTACAGGTAGCAGCATATGGAACATCTCTCACCTGCTGGTTTGGATCTAACCAGTGTTAAGAGAAACCAAAATCTACTGCTAAGTGCCAGCAGAGCAGCTTGAGTATATCTAGCTCTTTTGTTTTGTTCCATTTCCCAGGGCAATCAAAACGTTGTGTTGGATGTAACTGGATCTGTTGTTGATTGTGGATAAATCCTTTTGCCTCCATGTGCAGCACTCTAGTTCTGGCTTGAAGACGAAGGGTGTGGAACTCATACTGCTCTGCAGGTGCCAGGGACACCCTTTGCCACAGTTTTCTGAATGAACATCTGGCTCTGAGCTGTGGGGTCATTGATAAAACAGGATGAGAAAACAGCTGGCTGAAAATGCCAAGCATGAAGATACCTTCCTAGCCTCATGATTTTAAGCATGCAAATGCATTTTAAATTAACTGTTAGCTTTTCCTTAAGAATGGAGGCATTTGCTAAGCAGCCAAAATGCTCTGCAACAGAATTTCTTCATAGTGGAGAGTTTTAAGGAAAACATGTAAAATGCCAGCATCCAGTTTTTAAGGGGGAACTTTGTGTACCACAGTGTTAGGTAGATCAGTAATATTTGTGCTGTCAGTTGGTGAAAACAGGATAAATAAGCAAGAAGACTATTTCATTACAATAGAGTACAGATTTACAGTGGGTCACGAAGACTGGAAAATACTAGGAAAGCTCTGAGTCATCTACTGTCTTTATTTCAGCTCTTTCACAGAAACTGGACTTTTTTTCTTGACTTATGCTTTCCAATTCAAGCATCTTGTTCCAGATGTTGGAAACCAGCTTGCAGGGAAATGAAACAGCCCGAATGTTTATTGTTAAACTCCGGTGTGAGTTAAGCTCCTGCCTGAGGGAGCAAATATCTTGTGCTGTGGATGATTCTCACTTTGTGTATCTTTTTTCTTTCCCCTTTCAGCAACCAACGTACGTTCAGGCCCTGTTTGATTTTGATCCCCAGGAGGAAGGAGAGCTGGGCTTCCGCCGCGGAGACTTTATCCAAGTCCTTGACAATTCTGACCCCAACTGGTGGAAGGGAGCCTGCCATGGACAGACGGGCATGTTTCCACGCAACTATGTGACCCCAGTGAACCGGAACATCTAGAGATAAATATTAGAGATTATTTAAAGAAACCAGAGAAACAGTAAATACACATACAGAGCCTAACTGCAGCCAGTGACCTAAAATCGCACGGCGATAAAACCTGAGTCACCTTTCACCGGGAGGTGATCTTCCTTCACTCAGTACGGAACTTCAGGGGCGGGGCAGGGGAAGAGTTCAACTTACACACCAAAACTTATCTTTAAAAAAAAAAAAAAGAGAGAGAGAGAAAAAAACCCATGAAAATAACAAATTTCCTCAGCTGCTCCTGGGTTACCCCCTTTCATTCGCTCTTCTTGTTTCCCCCTCCTCCTCTGTCCTCTGTCCGTCAGTGCATGAAGTTTTAATGCCATATAAAGTCCTAGCCATGCAGTTAAAGGAAAAGGGAGAAACTCTGCTGGTATTTTCTCTCTCTGCAAACGGTCTTCATTTGACATGAAGGGACACGAGAGAAGAACCAAATCCACAGTCCTGCCTTTAAAAAAAAAAAAATACAAAAATCATCAGTCTCTGCTTTTGCCTTCAACATTCAGATCTTCTTGCCTGGGAAAGATGAGGTGTTAATCTAATTTTTATTGTCTCTTCTCCTTTGGCACTTTCTTCTGAAGCTCAGCAGCTTCCAAGCAGGGGAAGGGAGAAGAGTTGTGTGGCTTTTTGTTTTGTTTTTTGTTTTGTTTTGTTTTTTTTCTTTTGAGTCACAGTGCTGCTTTGAGAAACTCCAGCCTACAACTGAAGTCTGTTAATGCTGTGCTTACAGCTTTTTTGTTTTCTCTTAAAGGTGTACGGTTGAGCACATTCTGTAATTTTTTCCATAGTGCCTTTCCCTTATTTTCTTTTTTTATTTTTTTTTTTAAGTTAAAAGGACAGTCCAGAGCTTTTCAGAGGTGTTTTTTCTGCAGATGTGTAAATAAATACTTTTGGGGGAAGGGTATAAAGGAAGGTGGTTTTATCAATGGACTTTTGAGGAAAAAAAAAAAAAATCTACAAACAGAGATGGAGCTTTAATCTTCAGATTTGTCTTACTATTCAACTTCCCTTATTCTAAGGAAAAGCAAATCAAGGCATTCAAGTGGCAGCTTAGGCTGCTCAGAGTTGGGGAGCTGCAACCAGGAGCCTCTAAAGAAGTCAGAGAAAGGGGGGAAGTTATAACTAGGGAAAATGAGGAAGACTGTTTTGGGGAGGGAGGGTTAAGAGGGGAATTTGGGAAATAATAGCCCTGAGATGTCCTGTAAAATGTACATTCCTTTGATGGAAAACTTTATAATGCAGAGAAACCTCAAGAAATAGTGCTTGAAAAAAAACTTTCTGCTATTAGTGAATGTTTCTACGTGATGCATGTAATCAGCCTGTCTCTTTGGCCTGGATAGGGAACATTTGCAGTCGTGTTGCTCTTGAAAAGTGGGGTTGACATCACTGTTCTCCAGTTTCTCCTTCCTCCTCAGGTCAGTGTTCCTGTTGAAGTAGACTCCCCCCCGCCCCGCTCCCCATTCACAGCAGGCTGTGTGATGACTGTAATCCCCACCCCTCACTGGAATGGCATTTATTGTGGCCGTTTGCTCCTCCACCCGAGCAGTGTGATGTTAAATTGGACGCAAAGGAAAGCAATCAAGCCGCACCGCTCTCTGTGCCAATCTTCAGTTGCGTTATTTTTCCTTTTGATGGCCGTTTTTGGCTGGATCCCTTCACCCCACCAACGAACCCCAAAACTGCAGCGGAGATCTCCTCCCGCCCTGCCTAAGCACAGGCAATCTTTTGTTGGAGGGTGCCTTTTTTTGTACTAAGTGTTACAAATGTTTTATTCCTGAGATGGACACTGCCTTACACTTTAATTTTCCAGCAGGTGAAAGAGAGATCTATCCTGTAGAGTATTACTTTCTCCCCCTCTCCTTGCTAGCTGTCACTCACTTTCTTCCTTCTTTGTAAAGTGATTGGAAAAGGAATCTATGGCATTCTACACCTGGACCATTTGATTGTTTCCTTATTTTGGAATTGGTGTATATCATGCAGCCTTGCAGACATATGTCTTGTGTGTGTATATATCTTAAAAAAAAAAAAAAAAAATCAGTGTTTAAATAAAAAAAAAAGGCCTATGTACTTAATCCTTTAACTCTGCAGCAGCATTTGGTAGATAGTAATTAACTGTGAATAATAAATATACATTGAATTCTTCACTTGAGCATCTGTCTGTTATTTCAGTGAACTGACCGAAATATGACTGACCAAGCTAATTTATAGAATATTTATTTATAGAATATAATTTTATATTTATAAAGTATTTAATCGCTATAAGAGGGATTAGTTGTGAGGTGTGCTCTGCCCTGAAGCGCTCAGACTCTTCAGCATCGTAGTTCAGTCTGGTTGTGCTTGGGTGAATTCATTACCCTTTCAAGGAGAGCCATGTCACTTGGCGTGTGTGGCATTGGGGATAGTGAGGAGGGGGAAAGGAATGGTCATGTCACTTCCAAGACTGAAGACCATGTATTTCTCAGCTGAATTAGAGTGGCACTGGTTTGTTTTGGGGTTTTATTTTAAGGTTGTTTTTTTTTTCCCCTGACTGCTCAGGTGTCCCTGTGGTACAGACCATAATGTCATTAGGAGCCAGTAACGGAGAATGAAACACCAGTGATTTCTGGAGCGTCTTGCTGAAGGACAGACAGAAGATGGGTGTGTTGACTTGTTTAAGCACAGACTGTCCCAGGAGCTTTTGCTCTGCTTGGTCAGGGCCTTGCAGATGGTTTTCACTTTTGTTGCCTGAAGAAAGAGCTGCCCAGTTGTGCTAAGGAGATGTGTGGGCAGCTGTGTAAGGTTACCTGGCAGGAGCTGCCAGCCTTGTTGGCTCTGCAGCTCCTCTCCAGCCTTCGCTTCTCTTCAGAAAGTGCCTGTGAATTTTAGGTTGCCCAGAGAAGCTGTGGCTGCTCCTCCCTGGAAGTGTTCAAGGCCAGGTTGGATGAGGCTTTGAGCAACCTGGTCTAGTGGAAGGTGTCCCTGCTGCTGGCAGGGGGGTTGGGACTGGATGAGCTTTGAGGTCCCTTCCAACCCAAACCAGTCTGGTATTCTATGACTTTGTAGTTAATTTTAATACACAAGAGGAAAAGGCTCACGTGAGGGTTTGGGTTGTTTTTTTAACAGTTGCTCTTAGTTATTATGCTCAAATACAGATGTAGTCAAGGGGTTTGTGGTTGCTCAGAAACACCTGGATATTCCTGTGACAAGTTAGTTATTTTTCATTTGTGCCAGTCAAGTCCACAGAGAAATGATTTGCAGCGCGGTTGGGAGTCCTTGGCGGTTTCTGTAGTGCTATAACAGAACGTGTTGCTCAAAATCATGTGCTGTTCATACCTCGGGTATCTAATGAAAAGTTCCAAAAGTTTTTCCCTTCCTTGTGCTTTATAGAGTGGAGATAAATGTGTATTGCTGCTGGTGTGACTGGTGGGCGAGGCTGTGGCGGAAGGACTCCTGGCAGAAGCCCTTTCTTCACGGGGGTTCTTTCCCTGTGACAGCAGAGCTGCAGAAAACGCCTCAATCCCCCTTATAATCCCCCTTATTTTACTGCCCGACC
>NW_010319255.1:0-12785 GCF_000700745.2 Antrostomus carolinensis | reverse complement strand
GCTCTCCAGCCTGTCCAGGTCTCGCTGGACAGCAGCCCAGCCCTCCGGCGTGTCAGCCACAATTCGGTGATTCTGTGATCTAAAGCATGAGGACAGAGGAACATCAGCAGTGAAGTCACCTGTTTAGCTAGTAGAGCATGTTCTCAAACATAAACTTCTTCCATGCCTGGTTCTGCTCCAGACATGCTCCTCAATCCTAGCTATTAGCAGTTTGGGAGAAGATCTGCTATAACTGTTTTCAAATTTTATTGACCTCTGTTAGGGTTGAGACATCTTCCCTTAGCATTTTTGCCCAGTAGGCCACTAAATTTTTTTAGGAATAATCTTATTAAAGGGTTTTTCAGGGAAAAAATAGAGAATTTTGAATTGCAGAACAGAGTCAGTCGTCCTTTCAGTATTTAATAAGTCAGTACAATTTTGATAGAATTCCTGATAATTGAAATTCAGTTTCCTCTTTGAACAAAGTCACTGCCCATGACTACAAAAGATCCTCTTTCACACAGTTTCTGAACAGAGGTGGATGGAACACCTCTCATGAGAGCTTGTTGATCAGAAATAATTTCCCCTTTAATAAAGGTAGGAGTTACAGAAGTACCACTAAGCAAAATGGGTTAAAATACTGCTTGATCTGATAGAATTTTATGCTTTACGTTGACTTTACTGGATCAGAAAAGTGTGCAAAGTTCAGCATGCAGATATGGCTTACCTTTTTCTTATTGTGTGTGATCCTGAAGCTACAGAAAATAGTTCTATGTCTATTAATCTCAGAGGTATTTTTTACCTTCTAGGAAAGGATAAACTCAAATTATTTATTTTAAATTGGAAAGAGTCACAAAATGAATAAATCCAATAGTAGTATCTAACTGCACAAGTGCTTGTTTCAGGCACATTTTTTTCTCTGTTGGAGATGGTTTCACTTACTGACTGCATTTGCTGGGTCAGACTGTTACCTGCTCTGTGGACGTCTGCTCCAGCACTTTCTTCTCAACTGTGACCAACAGCAAATACTCAAGTATTAAGTATGAAGCATTTATCAAATTAACTCCTGATATGTTTCTCTACCTTCCAGTAAGCCTCAGTTTAGAAATTTTGGCTTCAAGCCTGCATCCAGATCATTGTGTGAAGGCTACAATGATACTGTGATACCATGAGTAGGTAGCAATGGCAATATCTTCTGTAAGTTTGTCTAATCCCTTTTGAATATATTATACTAGCAGTTGCTGAGCAGTTTTCAGCGCCTGGCTTTTCCTCACAGAATTTACTTGTCTTTCCTACAGTTTCACGTTAAATGCTTTCTGTTGAGTACACATAGTAAATTATGTTCATGAAATAAGCAATGTCTACATCTAACATATACTCTGAAGCATGTCATGAGCCATGGGAAACATCTTTCTGTATTTTGGAAATTTATCAGATTAGCTGCAGTGACATCTGCTTCATAACTTCAAAATAATAATATTGAATTTGAAATGAAAAAGAACTTTGTATGCACAAAATGAGATCCAGGTACTGCAGGAAGTGCAGTGAGCAAGTGATAAAGTGGATTTTTTTTTTTTTTTTTTAAGCTAACACTGAACTGTCACTGAACTGTCTCTGAACTGTCCCTGAGGCACACAAATGGTGACGAGTTCTTTATGAACTCCAGTCCTTAAAAAATCCCATGGAGTTGTGTAAAGCACATGAAACTTTATTCACTACAGTCACTATGAAAGATGTATTAGGCTTGATAACTGATAGAGGCTGATAGGTTAAATTATCAAGATTTTAACAGTATTGAAAAGAAACCGAATACCCAGGCATTTTTATTTAAAACCATACATGGAACTACTATGCTGTGTTAAGTGGTTACCAGCCTTTACCCTACAAGTACAAAGATTTAAGTGTTTGTGTGTGCTGTCAGATTATGTGGGTCAGATTCTGATGGAATGTGCTACTGGGTACTAGCATCAGGTGTTTGTTTTAATATCAGACTACACTGAAATCGTAGAAGGATATTCTACATTGAAGACAGTTATGGCATTGTCCAAGGATTGTGCCTTTGCTTTCTTTCAACTTTTGAAATCAAGAGCCCTTCCCAGTACTAGGAAAACTGTCAAGAAGCAAAAGAAAATAAAGTATCATTAGAGATACTTCTACTTAGAGATTAACATTGTTAAGTACTTGTGTTCAATACATTTGAAGCTTTGTTTAGTGCTTTATTTGTCTGCTGTCATGGTTGGTTCTACAGTTTGCTTAAAGGCTTCCCTGCAGTACTATGCAGCCCAAGAGCTGATCTCATTATTGCTAATTGCTGTTCAGTTTAGAGTAGCCACATGAGACTTCTTGTTGCTTGGACAGTCAATCCTAAGACTTGGATCCTTTCCTCACTGGAAGAGCCAAAGAGAATTGAAACAGAAAAGGAAAAAAATATTCAAACTGGTAGTACAATAGGTGGCCTTCATGTTGTAAGATGCTATAGACAAGGATTCCTAGGTTTTTCAGGGGTAGATATTTTGTTTCCATTAGACTTCAGTGCCTGTGTTTAATGTATGCCTTTCAAAGTGAATATTAAACAAACAAACTGCTTCTAGGGGAAAAAAAAATAAAATTGTTTTACTCACTGTAATGGGAATCTCAGTTCCTTGGTAACAGTGGGAGAATCAAATTCCTTAGAATTTTTGGGAAATGTACTCCTGTTCCTTAAGTCAGGGCCTGCATTGCCACTCAGCTACCTGGCCTAGGTGTTTCAAAAGATAATGATGGATAGGGTAATGCATGAAAAGTTCAATGTGCTATGTCCTGTGTCCACAGAAACAATTTTCATGTGGACAGGGTTGCCTAAAAAACTTGTGAGATCTTGCATAAGCAAATAATATTAATGTAAAAATATTTTAAAACTGCTGTCAGAGTAGTACTTTTTTCATATAGTTGGTCAGTCCAGCTGATAAGCTTTTTATGTCTGAACAGCATAGTAAAAATCTGTGAAGAAATGTAGTTGGTGGACTTTAAACTTTAATAGCTTTAAACTGGAAGAGGGTAGATTTAGATTAGAAATTAGGAAGAAATTCTTTGGTGTGAGGGTGGTGAGACCCTTACCCAGGTTGCCCAGAGAAGCTGTGGCTGCTCCTCCCTGGAAGTGTTCAAGGCCAGGTTGGATGAGGCTTTGAGCAACCTGGTCTAGTGGAAGGTGGCCCTGCTGATGGCAGGGGGGTTGGAACTCGATGAGCTTTAAGGTCCCTTCCAACCCAAACCATTCTGGGATTCTGTGACTTTAGTTCATGCAAAAGACCAAGCCTGGGCATCTATTTCAGATTTTAAATCAGTTTGTTGATTTAAATCTTGCCAGCTTTTACTCTTGGCCTTTGAAAACTTCCTGTGTTCTCTCACCCATAACGTGCCATTTGTGCACATTTTGAGTTGATAGTTCCTATTTTCAGTACTATTTTATGGGACACAATTTGCAGCTGAAACTTCAGAGAGTTGAGGACATTTTACTGGAACAGGAAAAATGAAGATTAAATTCAATTTCTAATAAAGTACCTCAGTTCATTTACAACACAGGACCTAAGTATCTTCAGAACTAGAATGAGGTGAAATGGCTTACTTTTTACATCTACCAACCCTTAAGCTGTGGCTATTTTAATTATACTCAGTTCCTAGCAGTGATTTACATCTATTTTAATTATGTTTTATAGTAGACATTGTATGTATCAGTCTATCTTTTTCAGCCTTAAAGCACAGGCTTCAGGAATGTCCTTGAACCAGCTCCCTGACACTTTATCAGTTATTTGAAATAGTCATTATGTTGTTCTTTGACCTCTATGCTTTAGGAAAGACACTGAGTGAATTTTCATTTATAGAATTTTTATTGGTCTGTTTCAGATTTTGCAAGAACGAGGTTCCAGGATGTGAAGACAGTACTGAACGGTGACAATTTTTTCTCTCTTATTCCAAGACGCAGTGAATTGTCACACTGAAGAGACTCTACTGCAAAAGAAAAAAAATCTGATTTAGACAATTTCTGTTGATCTGGATTCAACCATTTTTGCCTATAAGCTGGTATCAACTGGCTGAAAGCATTGCAAGATTATGTAATGGGAATAGAGGGTGTGGGAGTGTGTGTTAAGTTTGATTGTAGTGCATGGTTGTACTCTCTTGTGGGCTGACTGACACTGGTCATTTGAAAAGATATGACCATGCACTCATATTTTCCTCTGAGACATGTAGCACTTAATGTCTGGTGCTGGATGACCCAATGTTGATCAGTTCAGAGATATTTTCCTACTAACCATGGTAAACATTTAAAGGACAATGTAACTGGTGCTACACACACACACACACACACACACACACACACACACACACATATTACAGCCCACAAATGCAAATATTTGGGCCTACATTGTTTCAGAATCAATGGCAGCCCCAGCTGACTGTGTTATACTGCACATTCCTTATGGTTCTGTGACGTACTCTATTACATAATAAACAGCCTAGGAGATCAACTGAAACTAGCACGTAAAAAGTTACACAACAGAGAAAAGGTTTCTCTAAAGGAGAGGTGTATATATTGACTGGATTTATAGCATATTTTAATACCCAAAGGGAAGACTAAACTCAGAGAAAATGGCCTTCATCTAAGTTATTCTTGATGTTCCTTCTGTTAAAACAGTCACCTCCTGCAAAAGTTGTCCTCCAGTCTTAGCCAGATGTTTGGAAGGGGAATCAAAATTCACTTAAAATGAACAACTGAACACTCTGTTTCTTTTGAGATGTTTGTACTCATATGTGTGTTTGTGCTTTTATAAAATGCCTGTGAGCTTTGAACTCTGTGGATTATCGCAGAGATGTTTAAAGACTTGGAGGTTGTACAGAAATATGGCTGGCTAGTCCTAGATCCCTATCTCTATGACTGGGATTAAAATCAACCTTGATTGTGAACACAGGTTCATCCAATTGAAAAACTTACTTACTTCAAACATTCAGGATACCTGTAATCAATTTTTCTCTTTCTATGCTGTTTCAACTATGCAGTTAAAGAACACTGAAAACATCTGGTGCAGCTTTATTAGTTTGTCCTTGATGAAGGCTAATACACAAGACTGGAACTTTTTAATACTCTATGTTTTGAAAAAAAATCTTTAGCACGTCTTTAAAACACTTAATGAAATTGACAGTATAAAACTCGGCTTCATTGATTTATGAAAGCAGTGGAAGGGAGTTTCGAAAAGCTATAAGATTGTTTTGAATTCTAAAGACATTACAATTTTCAATCTCAGTAACTTCCTCAGAATGTATGCATACAGTTTAGGTAATCCTTTACACAAAAGCCTGATTTTCAAACACCCAGGGTCTGCTTTTTTTTTTTTTTTTTTTTTTTTTTAAAAAAAAAAGAGGTTTGTTATACATTAATAGAAGTTTAGCAGAAACAATTTGTACAAACCATTTCTACTAAGCAGGTTAAGCAATGGGCTAAATGTTTTGTCCGTGCATCTAATGCTTGAATGGGTTTGTAATGCATTTTGCGACTTGGATGTGGTCTGCACAGGAAGCTGCTGGCCCCTCCACAACAACACGTAAAACGTTGGTCTTTTTTTAAGATGTTGAAACTGAACTGAATTTACTAAAAATGTAATTGTGTAGGGGGAAATGTTTATACTTTTATACTTTTTTAGGCACCCATATTTTATCAGCTTAAATTTAGCACCCAAATTTCCTCTAAATAGGAACAGATTATCTTGTGTATCTGAAAATAAGCGTAACACTTGTCTATGTTAACTGCATATTAAAACATTTCCTCTGCTGCAGTAGTCACTGTGTTTTTAAACAGTATGACTCCACTGAATTCTCTGAGCTCACTAGCTCATGGAATTGCAGCCAACCATGTTTCTTGTTTTCTTGATGTGCTCTACAGAATAATTCAGCATTGGCCTAAGTGGATTTTAGTGCCTAAAATATCTGTTTTACAATGATCCTTCTGAATCAGCATTTCTGTTTTCTCTCTTAACCCAAAAAAGACAGAATATTTGATTTCATAAAGTGAAATTTTCAAGAATGACAGCAGCAAAGCATGACTAACAAACTGAGCAAACTGAACAAATTTAGAATATGTAAAAAAGTGTTTTTTCCTAAGTATTTTTTTTTTTTACTGGAGTATTTTCAGTTTAAAAACATGCTTTTATGGTGAGCTTACCTGCATTCTAGTTTACATTGTATCCCTGTTGTAGCAAAGTTTGGGGAAATGAGTGGTTAATCATTTTGCACTTTGTTTCCAATACCTCACAAAGATTTTAAGAAAGAAAGAAAACAAAAACAAAAACACTTTAATAGGCAGGTACCTTGTAAATTATTTAAAATATGCCGTTGTTTGAGACCACCTGAACTAACTGCTTTCCTGTTCTTGCTATTGTCATTATTGCTTTAATTTTTGTGAACACGTGAGGCTTTCAGATAGATGGAAGTGCTACTGTATGCCTTTTTCAAGGTATTAAGAATTGATCCCTAAATAAGTTTGGTTTCTTTTTGACTCCTGTAGTTTCAAATAAAGTTAGCTACAGTAACAAGGTGATTGCATTAGAGTCCAATCTACATCAGGAGGTTTTGCAAACATTGCTTCATCTGTTAAGATCTTGCAGGATGAGTTAATGCTCCAATGCAGTTTAAACTGGAGTCCTTTGTCCGTTTCTTTTCTGTCATTTAGAGAGTGTTTACCTCAAGAGAACTGCCTATGACTGTGTAAAGCTGATGCATTCCCTAGGGGGCCGTAGTTGAAAAACTGTTCTGCAGCAGCCTTTGACATGAACTCTGGATTTACACAGCTTCCTATTCTTAAATCAAAACAGTATTCCAGGTTAGAATTTAAGATCCTGAGCATGAAGAGATAATAGCAGAAGGAAATAAAGGAGGAAGGGAGAGATACCAAAACGTAACAGTTAATCATGGTGATATCTCATGCAAATGTAAATTCTGTGAAAGATTTAACTTTCTACTCTTTTGCTCTGTGTATATTCGTAGAATCATTCAGTGAAGTTGTTTGGCATGTTGTTCATGGAACAGGAAGTTACTTCAGCAGATGATTAGTGGATTTTCAGTGAAATTCTTGAAAGGCTTTTACATTACAAACTCCTTGAAAAACTTGTTTAAAAACTGAGAAGTTCAAATTTACCATAGCAATTTCTTGCTTTGAGTTAGGAAAGAAAGAGCATACTGTTGGCCTTAAGTTTTATCAGAGGCTAATTTTCTGGATTGGTGATGACATTTGTATATTTTGACTTCTTAAAGCGGCAATTAAATCTGAGTTTATCTGCAATGAACAAGTCATTCTGAGGCCTTTAAGATGTGAGTGTCACCTGATCCATAACTGTCCAAACGTATAGTCTGACTCAGCAGCTGCCACAGTAAATGTGAAATAGATTTTTTAATTATTATTATTAACAAAAGACAAAAGGTTACTTGGAATTTTTTCCCACTTACTGGGGGGTTTCCATGGGTTATGGCTAATTGCAGTTTTTTATCCCACAGTAATTTGTGTGTTGAAGGCCTGATTGTATTTAGAAGCTTATACTGATTCTCTGCTAAACTTTCAGTCCTCAGAACCATATACTCAGAAAATCTGGAACATGTACTGTGTTTTTTTCAAACACAGCTAGGTTTATTGTAATGATAGAAGTTCCTTTCATCTTTCATTATTATAGCATTAGTAAAAGATATTTCTTAAGAAATTGAACTCAATGTATCCATCCAACATTTTTATCTTCAGATTTTCTTTAGACAATAGCTGAGTAGCTCCGTTTCTAGCAATGTGAATGCACGGTTATGATTTATTAGAAACAGGACTATTTCCTGAAGATACCAAAATGGAATCAGTCTCCTCTTTCTTTGAAAGGCTTTTTTTCAGGAGAAAAATGAAACTTCCAGCAGATAAACAAAAGAAAACTTGATTGCAGGCATGCTTAGGAAACAGGTCTGTTGAGTAGGATGATGGTGTTTTCAGAAAACTGCTTCTCAGAACAGAACTTTGTATTCTGTGAACTTCTGTTGAGGCTGTTGAGAGTTGTTAGTCTCTTTTTGAGCAGTAGAGAGCTACTGTCCACAAATTAACATACATTAATTACAAATTACTATTTTTATTAGTATTACAAAAAGGAACTTGGAATGCAAAAATGCAATACTATCTGATTGAATGAAATTACCTAGAAACTGGATTATAATGTGTATTGTCCAATCATTTGGGTATACTGGAATACATTATTTGAGAAGTACTGAAAGAAAAGTAAAGTACTGGGCTTTTCATGGAGTTCAAAGTCAAGTGAGAGTCTGGAGATGAAGCTTGGGATTTTGTTCACTTGAGATGTGATAAAATCAGAAAGTGTTGTTCTCCTATTGTATTCTCTCACCACCTCAAAAGCATCTTTCAAGTTTTTCAAATTAACTTCTTCAATCAGCCCTGAAAGGTGGGGCCCTTGAAAAGAGTGCCTTTAACAGTACCTGTTAGCTCAGGACAGTAGAATTAAAACTTCCAGTGGTCATTGGAGAGGTGTCTTTTCTAACACAACAGTTTTGAAATACATAAGGTCTGAGGATGCTGCCTGTTAGCTTAATTGTAGTTTAGACTGCAATTAGCTCCAGCTTTAAGGACAATCTCAGGATCTTACCTGGGTTTGTGTGTAGAATTATGGATTCTTAAAATAGTATAAATACTCAGTTTAAAAAAAAAAATGTGGAAGGCTCTCTGAACTCGGTGTCATTCAGCTTTTCTTTCTTTCAGCTTACAACGATGAGGACCTGTCTTTAAAGGCTTCTTACTGAATTGAGGCTATAAAGGGCTAAATAGATCTTGTTGTTCAGTTTGCCTAAATGAGTGTCAGACAGAAGGAACTCTTCATTTTCAGTGCAGAAATGCTAAGGGCTAAAATCCTTTCCAGAGCTAATTTGAAGTTCTGGAGACATATAACATTTAAAAAGCAGCTAGTTTGTTTTTCTTTGAAGTCATGGACTCTTAAAATAATTTTTACAGATGGTTGAACCAATTGCAGATATAAGTGTTCATATATGGCTTGGAATTTCAGTATCTAGCTTGGTAAGGAATACAGTAGAGAAGACAGTACACTTGCCCATCACTTTGTTACTGCCTATGCTGAAATCTAACTGCACTGGCAATAGAAAGACTTTGAGGAAGATTCTACTCCAGGAAATTGTCGCTGAATATTTCATTGCAACTTAGCTGTCCTTTACTTTAGCAGGGTCTACCAAGGCATAAACTTCTTAAAAGTTCAGTGAATAGATACTGCCACAAACAGCTTTCTGGAGCCATCGAAGGGTTCTCTTTAGGATGTTGTGTGTTAATAACTACTATAATGAGATAAACTTCTTAGAACGTTATTTTGCTGCTTTAAGGGTGGGTGGAAGTAGAGGAGGTTCTGTGACAGTGCTCTACTTGCCTTAGAAAGCTGAACCTAAATTTTGACCTTACTTAACACTTGGTGAGATTCAGGGGCCCAGTCATGTAAAATGTAAGAGATATAGTGAATTTATGTACATGATTCTTGCTCCTTTTGAAGATTTTCTAAAAGCTTATGCACAACTTGACTCAAACTTAATTTGGCTCATGTGTGCTTGTTAGGATGAAGCAAGTGCCAAGGCATTGTAAGAGAAATGTTGCCAACCTGTCTACCTGTAACTGAAACAAGATCAAACTGAAGGAGTATCACATGGCAGCTATTTCTACCTGCTCTGTCCTGAGCCTCATTAAGAGCCTAGCTATGAAAAATCTATTTCCTATGGACTCTATAGGGCCACCTACCAAATTAATCAGATGGTTATTATTTTCCTTTTCCCACAAATCATGGGTCTCAAAATGAGTTGTGCATCAGCTGTTTGTGTTACTATCCAAGTGGCCATACTTGGAACGTGTTATTTCATGGATAGTGGATTAGCAATAACACTTTATTTTGTGCCAATTCGTTATCTCCAAAGTGTTCTTACTGCAGCAAAGTTTGAGTTTTGATCTGGTTTTAACACTTTTGCATTAGCCAAAACTCCTAGCACAGACATAGACAAGAAACTGAATCCATGGAATTTCCCTGGATAAAAATCTGCTAGGGCTTCCCAAATCATTTGAAGATGGTTTCAGTTAACCATCATTTTTGAAACAAACATAGAATTAAAATGTGTGTGGGTATTTTTTTAACGTCCTTTTCATAACACTAGCATATTGTAAACTGCATGAAATAAACCTGTTTTTTCCCTTTTAAAGTCTGTCTTAAATCTTTCTTTTCTAAATCTGTTAGTGTTGACATAAGCAGTGTATTATATTCCTAGTTTAGCACTTAAGATATAAAATGTAGTTGCATTTTTGTGCAGTGATTCAAAGCACTAGTACTTTTTCCTTTGTAAAGGAGACATATCCTTTTCTGCTGCCCCAAAGACTTTCTCACAAAAAGTCATGTTTATTCAGGTATATATCCACTGGGAAATTATGGTATTTTCCTTTGTGTTTATGACTGTTGCTGATCATTATAGTAGGAAATAGTCCCCTTTGATGTGGATATGTAATCACACACACACAAAAAACATATACCAGGTTTTAACTAACCACTTTGCATACATTTTTTTTTTCACACAGCTCACAAATCACCCTAACATCACAGATTTATTTTGGCATCCCGTACTTTGTTTTTTAATATAAATGCTACTTTTGTCTGAAAAATTAAGCTAACTGAAATTGACATTTTGTAATAAGGACAACATATATTATAAGAAGTGTAAATAAGAGGCCACTTAGTACATATTTGCTGCAAAAGTTTTAAAGATAGAAATGGCTGAAGGTAGTAAATTATTAAGTACCAAGTACAGGTTGCTGAAATTATTCAGGCAATTTGACAGCTGTGCCCTCTGCAAGTACAGAAAAGGTCATGATTCAGTATTAGTATTGAGAAGACCACTGGACTGCTCTTATTTTCCAAACTGCTAATATGAATTAAGTATGAAAAACTAAGACCTGTGAACTCTGAAATCTTAGAAGCTGTACAGTTACATATGAGGTGAATTTACTCTAAACAGTTTAGTCAGTTTTAAATGCAAAACACATTCTAATCTTTCCTTATATATCCAGCAACTTTAGTAAAATGGTGTCATTTTACTAAACTTATTTCCTGCATTTTTAATTGCATTTGAATTTTACTAAAATAAGTCCTAAGTACAAACATTGCTCTAGTAGAAATTAACTAATCAATGTGTGCATCTATGTTTTTATCAAACTGTCTTACTAAAAGTATTTGCACTTTACAGTCAACCAGCACTTGCTTTAAATCCAAATTCCTACTATATGTATCTGTAGCTTCAAGTGTCTTCACCAGTTAGCAAAAGTGAAAGCATAAAAGGGACAGCTGCGTACCCTGAACTAGAAACCAGTTAATAAAGGGGACATAATCCTCTTTGGATCTTTTATAACATTTAGAGTTTATTTGGAGCTAGCTACTATTGCACTTTAACAGCCCTGCTGAAAGTCTCTATTCCAAATTAGTGCAAAGACACCACCAGACATTCCAAATATATTTTCACCAAGTAACGTGCTACTGACACGGCATCCAGTAACTGCTTAGTGAATCAGCCTGCAACTGGTGTTTTCATTAAGATCCTTGAAACTCTTCTCTTTTCCCCAGTCATTTGTGACTTGTCAGGACGTTTTCTGTACATACAGCTACTAGTTGTCCTCCATCTCTTTTCCACCACTTACTAGTATAAAGGAATAAAGAAATTAAGGCAGATGCTGCCACAGGTATCCAAGAAAAGAGAAAGCTGGGCAGGAGTGAGGGCCCACAAGAAGGCAGGTAACCCGTTTTACGTGCCTGTGATCCATAATTGGCTAAAGCACAAAGGTGAACAGAAACTGTTCATTCCAAGAGAACATAATTATTGTTAAAGAACTCATTTACGGAGAGAAGCTAAATGAGGACTTGATGAGAATAGGGCAACTGGTCCAAAGATTCATTTTGTTTGTATGAAGATGCAATCATTATTTTGCATTCTTAAGCATTTCTGTGATACGTCATTTTTACTATTCACCACAGTAAGAAGACATTGAAACTGCCCACCTACATGGGAGGAATTGGAGTCTAAGGCCAGCCTTCACTAGTGGAGGTGAATCCAAAGACTGAGAAGTCAATTTCAACTCTCTCTGCACCTGTTAGATGTGCAGTTCCAAGCACCAAATCAGACCCATCCTGGAATGGAGGTTTCTTTGACAGTGTATTAGCTGATGCAGATAAGTTTGTGGCAGCTTTGGAAGCAGTTAGTCCTTTTCCATCTCTGCTGGCAATGAGGTCTGTTAAAAACATTAACTAGTTGACACACTTTTGAGATTTAAAACAAAGATCTTGTTATGTCAGGCAATACCCATTGCTTTGACAGCTCAGTGGTTTTCCTGAGACCAGCCTAGAGGTATAAACCAGGAAGAATACTCATCTTCTCCATCCTTTCTGTAGGAATCAAAACCAAAACAAATTTAAACAAGAATATGAATTTTTCAGGCAAAAACAAAACAAACGTAAAGTTAATCCCGGAGTTCCCAGAGACCCCCCGTCCCCGCGCGCTCTGACCGGCGCTCCCGCCTGCCCATCACCTGCCAAAGCCCCGCCAGGGGCAGAGCCCGCGTCTTCCACTCAGAGCCCCGGATGGGCACGGTGGGCGGGGCTCGGCCAGGCTCGAGCGCGTTCCGCGGCAGGCGCGGCCTGCCAGACCCGTGCTAGCGCCGTTGGAGAGACCAGGCCTTTCCAGGGCGCAGGTGACTATCTCAGCGCCCGAGG
>NW_010319254.1:0-341 GCF_000700745.2 Antrostomus carolinensis | reverse complement strand
CTCAGGTTGGAGCTCCATGGTTGGGTCCATGGTTGAGCTCCATGGTTGGGAGTCAGGTTGGAGCTCCATGGTTGGGTCCATGGTTGCGACTCAGGTTGGAGCTCCATGGTTGGGTCCATGGTTGGCTCCATGGTTGGGTCCCAGGTTGGAGCTCCATGGTTGAGCTCCATGGTTGGAACTCAGGTTGAAGCTCCACAACTGGGGGGGGAGGGTCCAATTTTGTGTCCCACTGTTGATCTCCACAGGTGGGTCCCATGATGACGTCCCAGCATTGACCTCCCAATTTATGTCCCACCAAGACCTCCAGGTAGAACTTGGACCACACTCTGCACCACAACCCC
>NW_010319253.1:0-2174 GCF_000700745.2 Antrostomus carolinensis | reverse complement strand
CTTCTCCAGGCTGAACATCCCCAACTCTCTCTCTTTTGTTTTCAAGTTGGTGTCTGTGTCTTTTTTACCAACCCCATCAAATGACAAAACAATCACATCACAGAGGGGGCAGACAAGCTCTAATCTGAAGTTTTGCCACCTGACACCTCCCCAGTGAGAGCCAAGCTGTCATTCTAAGCAGAATCTTTTTGCCACCAATCTTCTCACCACCTCAATGCTCCGTGTACACCCATGCAGAAAACGCTGCCTCTCAAGGTGCTCAGTGACTCCACCAGAGCCAGGAGCTCAGTGAGCAAAGCAGCTTCATTAGAAGTGACATTTCATTCACAACAAATCACACTTACACGGCATCCCACAGATCTGACGAGCTTCCCAGGCTCATCTCAAACCCCACCAACACTTTATTCTCCCTTCACCTAGAAGCCCTCCACATTAACTGCAGCATCACCCAACAAATAATTTCCTAGCCAAGAACTGCTGCTTTTGTGAACTTTATTCACCCCAGAATGACAATCACACTGTTAAATGCTGTTAATGAAACAAATAAAATGAGATGTACCCAGTTTTTCTGCTATTTGTTGCGCAAGCTTGCCCTTCCCAGATGATAAGTTTCCCTCCACTGTAAAGATTTTGCTGTATTCAGTCAACTTTTTGGTAGTTCTGTCTCCCAACATGTAAGCCAGCCACCCATACTGCAAATTCCGCTCCGAGCTGATATGGATTCTTGCCTGAAAGAAAACACAACAAGACAATTAGTGTGTTTGAGTTTTCTTTGCTGAACCAGGCATGCTCAAAGTGCAGCTTTCTCAGAGCTTTGCACAGGCAGGAGGACACACACGTGCACATCTAACCCGAGGAATTTCCATCCAGTAGAGTCAGCTCTGACACTGCAGCTCACATTGAGGCTGGGAAGCTGTTTATGAAATGCAAGACTAAGCCAGAAACCATGACACAATTTTCAGTGTATTTAAAGCTTGGAGCAGGACTGCTCTGCCAGAACTCAGCTCTGAACCCACACACTGACTGAAACTTCCCAGACCTCCTGAGAGACACAGACACATCACAGAACCCCAGACTGGTTTGGGTTGGAAGGGACCTTAAAGCTCATCCAGTTCCAACCCCCCTGCCAGCAGCAGGGACACCTTCCACTAGACCAGGTTGCTCAAAGCCTCATCCAACCTGGCCTTCAACACTTCCAGGGAGGAGCAGCCACAGCTTCTCTGGCCAACCTGGGCCAGGGTCTCACCACATCCAATAGAAAAAAAAAACAAAACAATATTTCCAGCAACATTAGAACAGATGAAGGGAAATCCCAGAGTAAGCTTTTGTTTGGCTGTTGTTGGGTAGATAATAACATTAAACACTCTTCCAGTCTCTCAGGAGAGTTACAGCTTCATTTCTCCACAACACAACTCCAGAACAAAGCTGGAAAGAAATACCCACCTGGTCTGTAAAGCTGAGGGCAGCACCTTACAGAGCCCTGCTCAGCAAAGCTGCCCAGAGACCCCGGGAAAAACTGAATGAGCCTTATTTTGAGCAATATAGTTCTCCCACTTACACAGGTGAGATTTTATTTATTGAGCCCACCTGTAGCGCTGGGTCCAGTTCTGGGGCTGGAGCAGCTCTGCTGTGAGGACAGGCTGAGAGAGTTGGGGCTGTTCAGCCTGGAGAAGAGAAGGCTCCAGGGAGATCTTATAGCGGCCTCCCAGTACCTGAAGGGGCTCCAGGAAGGGGGGGGAGGGACTTTGGCCAAGAGCAGGGAGTGACAGAACAAGGGGTGATGGCTTGAAAGTGGCAGAGGGGAGATGGAGCTGAGATGTGAGGAAGAAATTGTTTGGTGTGAGGGTGGTGAGCCAGTGTCCCAGGTTGGGCAGAGAAGCTGTGGCTGCTCCTCCCTGGAAGTGTTCTTGGCCAGGCTGGATGAGGCTTTGAGCAACCTGGTCTAGTGGAAGGTGTCCCTGCTGCTGGCAGGGAGGTTGGAACTGGATGAGCTTTAAGGTCCCTTCCAACCCAAACCAGTCTGGGACTCTATGATGTGTCTGTGACCTTTTTCTGCCTGCACCCCCAGAGATCACGGTCACAAGCTGAAGGTCACTGGGTCACCACACTCTGCTCTCAGGGGTTTATTTCTGCCTCTACTTTAAATGTCGCCTCCTGTCCCAAGCCCACGCGTC
>NW_010319252.1:6190-14197 GCF_000700745.2 Antrostomus carolinensis | reverse complement strand
TTGATGTCGCTGGTTCTGCCCGAGGGCGCGGGGTGCTGCGGGCAAGGGCCTTTGCATGCCGACATCCTGCTCGGGGAGGGCCTGGGAGGTGAGGTGATTGCTGAAAGGTCGGGATTATGATAAAAGGAGGGAGGGCTAATGCGTTGTGCGCTATCAAGGCGCTCGATAGGTCTTCAAAGTCAGAGATGGAGCCTGTCATTTTCTGGCAGTGCGGTCCTCGGGTAGGATATTGGTCTTCGTGTCTGTCAAGTAGCATCAAGAGTGACTGTGGTTTACATACTCGATGCAATTTCCCCAAGCCTTTTATCGCAAGAGTTACCAGAGGGGAAACCCGTTATTACTGGGTTACTTCATTCCACATCTTATCCATCCCCAGATCACCAGCCCCAAATATGAGAACTCGGATAAAAGCCTAGAGAATAAACTGGCCAGAGCTTCAAAGTCAACTTTCACATCTGCATTTTAGAATAGGGAATGTGAAAATCCTCCTAATTCCCTCTTCAAAATCTCAGGACTAGAATTACTAAATTGCAGAAACATTAATCTTGTCCCTAGATCACAGGGAGTTGTATCTCACTCATCAGCTCTTCACTATCCCAAAGCTTCACCTTTCCCAGACCCCTGGACACGTTTGCACGAAGCACATGCCCAGCCCGGGCCGCCGCTCCAGCCCCGTTGGCCGATGCTTCTGCCGGCAGTCCGCAGTGCTGCCGCGGCTTCTCTACTCCCGCCCCTGCGGGGTAGTCCCCTGTCCCCAAACCCTGGGCTTCTCTTGCCCATGAGATGGGCCAAAAGAGCTGAAGCGATCGCAGACACGCGAGGAGGGACGTGATGCTCCCCGTCCCGGCTGGGCCCCCCCCGTGGCCCCCGCTGGCCGGGACCGGACCTGAGGCCGTACCCAGCACCCGCTCCCAGGCCCGGGGCAAACCCATTTGACTCTGCCACGTGGTTCCTGTCGTCCCAGCGTGACTCTCCACCATCTCGTTGGACTTTCCCGTTGCACCCTTCCCCTCACGTCACGATCCGTAGCCTTTTCTCTCACCTTCCCAGGGACCAGCACCCTAGTTTCTCGCAGCTGCCTGCCGCTGAAGCAGCTTGCCTGGAGGCCAGCCAGGACAGGGTGTTTGGGGAGGGCTCCAAAGGCTGCCTCGGAGCCTGTTCCAGCGCCTGCCGTGCCCAGGTAGGATGCCTGAGCAGGGCGCGGGATATAGCCCAGCGCATCTCCTCCCCCTGCCATACCGGGGC
This sequence comes from Antrostomus carolinensis, assembly GCF_000700745.2. Classification (NCBI taxonomy): domain Eukaryota; kingdom Metazoa; phylum Chordata; class Aves; order Caprimulgiformes; family Caprimulgidae; genus Antrostomus; species Antrostomus carolinensis. The sequence goes on along the minus strand of NW_010319252.1, from coordinate 12,952 downwards.
TGGCAGCACGGGCCGTGCTCCAGCTGAAAGGGACCCACAAGTCAGCTACACGCAAGGCAGCCCACCCCCCTCCCGGGGCGCCTGGACGGATCCTCTAGGCTTTCATCGGCCGCCCGATAAAGTTGCTGAAATGTCACCTTACGCACTGTCCCTGCCAGCTGTCCTGGGCGGGGGAGGGAACAGGGAGAAAGAGCTTTTCCCCAGCTCAGGTCATTAATAAAGCACGAAGGTGATGCCGTATGATTAAGGCATTAATACAGAGCAAGGGAAATAGCGGAAAGCAAAACAACCCCGCCTCGGAAAGAAGGAGCAGGAAAGGTGTTCAGGACGCCTCTTGCTCTCTGGAGAAAAATGAACTGATCAGCTGTGATTTGAGCCACCTAAAGAGTACGGTGAGAGCTAAGTTGCCCCTTTTAGGCAACTTCAAACTTGTACAGCCGATTGGGTAGGAAGTGGCCCAGTAAGAGCAGACCAGGAGAGACCTAACTCTGGCATTAGACAGGCACCACCCAGCTGGTGACAGCTGGTGCCACCACCCAGCAAGAAGCTGAAGTTGGCTCCCTTTTCAGAGCCGAGCCCCTGCGCGGAGCTGGATCCGCATCCACGGGCCGGGGAAGCGGATGGTCCCCTCTGTCCGTGGTCGGTCCCCGACGGGGCGCACGCGGCTCCCCGCCCTCTGGAGAAGGGACAAGCCCCTCCTCGGAGGCACAAGAAGCTGCTGGCCTCTCCGACTTCCTCATCTTAGCCATGATAGATTGGGAACTGATGCCCGGGTTCCTTTATACTGTGTGACTGCTATGGACATTTGACTTCCTGTGCTCGAGCTCCTTGGAGTTCTCATTTGCTAACTCACACCCTGCTCCCTTCACACCAGGGCTGTTTTATGGTTTTATAACCCTCCTTAAACTTCCAGTTCTCAAAGATCTCATTGTGGCAAGCTTCACACTTTCTCCCTTTCCAAAGCCCGGTGCCCTCTGTTTCCAGCAGTTTGGTCGCTTGCAAAGGTCCCTCGGGTGCCTGGTGAGCCCGCAGCCCCTGGCACAGCTCTTTCGAGCAACAGCCCAGGAGGTGAACGAGTCAGAAACATTTTCCAGGGGCTCCTGACCAAAATGTCATAAATATCCGGGGAAGGGAGAGGGGAACCCTCCTCTCCCCGAAGTACTTCTAGGTTTTCTCTTGACGATGAACTTCCCTGTCCCCTAGGAGATGTAAAGAAAGGTTTGAACGGGTACCCACGGTGAAATCCACTCAGCTCCCTTTGTAGAGAACAATTTGGGAGCGCCAGCTATCCTCTTAGCAGCTTTCGCTACAACACGCTCCTCAAAAAGGCCGGCATAACGCCGCGGAGCTGACCTTCTGCCCATCCCCGCTATTCCGACCCAGGCTCGTTTTATAGGACAGATTCAGCGAACCTTTATTTAGAGAATAAAAGTTTAAAGCTGAAGGTTATTTATGGTTCCACAGAGATAGGTCCTGAGTGGCTATTTAGAAGCACGTGATTCCAATAAACTTTGTTTTATGGCTTGAGAGTTGACAAGCCAAAATATAATTCCCACCATAAATTAGTTTAAGAGCATACAAGTGCAGATGCTTTCGTTCCTGGAAGCAGTAATCGGGAAAGTGTTAGCAGGGAACCGTCTGCGGGAATGCGGCCGTGCAGGCACCTCTGCTCCCGGCCCCCCCCGGCCTCGGGGGGAGCGCGCAGTAAGTCCGCTACCAACCTCCCCGCTGCCCCCGCTGCACCCGGGCTCCCCTGTGCCCCTGGAAACTCCATGGGAGCGGGGAACCCGCGCTGCTCCTCCCGGCAATGGACCGCCTTTGCTGGGGAGAAGGGACAGGTAGAGCTCAGGTGGTCAGGGCAGAGCCGGGATGAGCGGGGTGCTCCCTCTCTGGGATTTTTGAATTTAATTGGACAACTTATTTGAAGCTCACTCTTTCTTTCTTTCTTTTTTTTTTTTTTTTTTTTAATGATAAAAAATAAAGGAAAGGACAGCTAAAGGAATGTTTAGTCCCGAAATACTGATATGATTCCACTGTCGTCGCAAGCTCTTAATGCTATCAAGAGTGGAAAGATCTCAAAAAAAATTTTTTTTAACAAAAAAAGTCTTGGGAAGCTCTATCTAGTGAACTATGGATACCGAGGCAATTGCTCTGTGTGTAATACAATAACTCTCCAAGATATACTTCAGGAAGGCAAAAGAAGGGGTGAAAAACAGCTTACAGAAAAGAAATCCCCAATATTAGTATTTTATGCAAAAATATACGTTGCGTTTCAGCAGCATTAGACTTAGAGTGTGTTTTTGCTTTCCTTAATGTGGTCTTTATATTTATTTATTAAAAGATTTGAAGGAAAGTTCAAGTCAAATCCGTCCTTCTATAAAGCAAACAAAGACGCAAGTCTCGTGGTTACTGTTTGGTTAATTAGGTGATCTTAAAGGAGACCTATCCTAGAGCAATCCGAGACTTATTAGTATAAAATTGTAGCTCTTTCTGTGCTCAGCACGGATACGATGCTGCACGGCATATTGTGACATTTTATAGGTGATGGTTTAGGAAAAGTGAGCTGAATATTTCATTTGGAAGTGACTGAATTGCCACAGGAAAAAAAAAAAAAAAAAAAAAAGGCCTTTGTTATTCTTTTTTTTTTCCATCAGTGAAAGAGGGAGGTTTGACTTTTCATCCCTTTAGAAGTTATCCGGTATAAAATCTAGACTGTGAATATTAAACGTGCAAGATCACATCCCGGGTACAGGGAAAACGTGTTCATAAAAAACTGCCTGAATGCAACGTGGTCCTCGTTCTGAAGGGGCTTCCACCTCACCACTCCGCTGCTCGCAGGATTTACCACCAGCTCCTCTCTGCCTTCATCTATCAAACGTGGTCTGTAACTGTTCTCCAGAAATATCACCCGTATGTGGAATACAACAGTAACAAACGTTTTTATTGCAACAGGTTCGGCAGCATGGAAAGACATCCACGGTAAGTAATCTTTTATTTCTTGTAGGGTTTGTGTTGCTTGAAAATCCTGTTTCTTTCCTTTAGACTGCAAGAATTAAAAACTATGTATCCCTGCTGAATATCACTACCCTCCAAAAAAAAGGGAAAAATATTGTGTCAGCATGTGTAGCCTCTTGCGAAGTCGGTTTGTGGTACCATGTCATAATCCCAGCTAGCGTTACAGGCAGAGATGCAGTCTCCCGAGGGTTTATTATAGGGCTGTACAGGTGTCCTCCTGCTCCAAGCCCTGCGAAGCACTGAGCAGCGTTTCCATTGTAACCCGGCGGGACTGCGCAGTACCTCCCCGCGCAGAGCCCGGCCGGGTCGCGTCCTGTCCCAGCGCCTCAGGACCTTGGCTACTCCCCCTCTTTTCTCCAAGCGGGATTCAGAGCAGAGCTGTGCCTGCTATCTCACGTTAACCTCGCTGGGCATCGCGGGGCGGAGGGTGGGAGAGGCGGCGGGCTCCGGGGTCAGTCCGCGCTGCAGCAGGGTCGTGCAGGGCGGTAGCGCTGATCTGCTGCTGCTGGGTCTCTCCGGGCAAGGGAGATCCAAAAGTGGATTTAAATGCTATGAAGTCACAGAAGGGAATGGCTATCTGAGCTCAGGAGGGCAACCCTTTACTGTAGGGGCTTTCGCATCCCCGATGGTCCCGCATGAGCTGCGCTGGTGGGAAGGAGGGGAGGGCAGCAGATCCGTGCGTAGCAGGAAATGCTGTTGAACCTTTCTGGCTGCAGTAAGGAGCTAAGTGCATTCGTCCTGGTGCTTCAGACTGAGATCAGTTTGTCTCTCAAAGCGGAAAAGAAAGCCTGTGGTATTTGGAGATTCATTAGGTGTACATTGCCCTCCCCGCTCCTGCCAGCCCCCTCTCTGACCGGGTGCGTGGAGAGGAGCGGAGCTGTGTTTGTTTGCGTTTCTCCCCGTTTCCTCTCACTGCTTGCTGATAAACAATCCCTTTCATTGTTTGTACCAGGCTTCTCCTTCTCTTTTTTCCTCACTTTGCGTTATTGGTTTTCGAGCCCTTTAAATACGAACTAAATCACCTTCAGCGTTGCAGTTTTAATCGTGTTCCATAGGTAACTTTCCTCCCCTCGTTGCTCAGCCCTGTGCTGTGTAGATGCCCTTGGCATTTTACTTCAGGGCCGACCCTAAATGTATGGATTACTTGTTTTCTGACAGCGTACATTTAGCATACTGATTATGAATCAGAATACAAAAAGCCTGATAGATCAAAAGCATTTTGTATGGGCAGTTGGACAGGAGGTGAATATATAACGCTTTTGTTCATCAATAACTCTTTGGCTTTGACCTGTCTGAGCAAGTCGTGCAATAAGGTGAAACGCAGGTCACAGCGTCTAACAAATATGAAAATGTCTAGTATTAAGCAGAGGGGGGAACTGCTGCTTCCCCAGCCCCATCGCTTCTCCCCGGGCAGCTTTTGGCGGTCTCTGCGCTCCTGGGGGCTGCCCCAAACGCGAGAACTCTGGGGTGGGAGGGGAGGCCGGGGGGGCTGGTGTTACCCTGCCAGTTCAGCCCGGTGGTTACTATCCCCCCCGAAGGAAGGTATCCCCCCTCCCCTTAGAGAAAGGAGGAGAAAGCGGAGCAAGCCGCCTAGAATAGTTGGATGGAGATTTAAATAATCCAGGCGGGGGAAGAAGAGATTAGGGACATAAAGTCGTTTCAAGTTGCACTTGCTATGAAGAAGACACCACTGCAGTGGTAAGAAAGCAGATGTTTCAATATAGCACCCCCCAGAATAGGCAGCTGGGAGTTGGAGCCAGGCAAACAAACTGGTATACATCGCTCAGATAAAAGCAACACCCCCAAATCTGCCCTCCGCAGTGGCTGGATGTATTACACCCGCACCATTATTTGTCCTTATGGTGCCTGTTTTAAATAGTGGAAGGAGAAGAGGTTGACCGCAGGACAGCAGTGAGGAGCTGGGTCAGACACAATTCATGAACTTTTGTACTCCTGTGTGCTGCTGTCGACAAAGTAAAAATAATGAAACTTTGTGATATGTTTGTAAATGATTTCGGCTGACCTCTCGCCCTGCCCTTCACCATAAACGCTACGACGGGGAGAACCTGGGTGGGTGAGAGGTTGAGGCTCACAGGCAGCTCGGGGGGATAGTAGCTAGAGCAGCATAATGGGACGAAGGTAAATTTGGAAACTCTCTTCTTCCCGAGAGCAACTAACTCCAGCCTTTAATCTGCTCTTTTTCACCAATCGCTGTTTCTGTTGTAAACTCCTTTACTTCTGTTTCGATTTTTTAAAAATTATTTTTTATTTGAAAGGCGGGGGGGGAGTGAGAGGTTTATAATTAGGGAAAACCTCTTCAGATTCCTGCTAGCCTGAATAGATACTCTTTTCTAAATGATTTTAACTATTATTATTCTAAATAGCGCAATTTGACTTGTAAAGTCCGTTTTTCGTAGCGAGAACGTAAACGGCAGAGCACTCAAAATGAGCAGCGGGTCTTTCTGAGAACTTGGTAGGTGAAATTCGTGGCTATAAATTGTTGGATAGTTGTATAGCTCTATTGCAGCAATAATAACGAGAGTGAATCTTTTCTGAAATCCCACCTTCCTGCAAATCCATATTTCAGAACTGAGTCCCAGCAGAATAGTTTGCATTCCTCAGAAGACAGTAAGGACTAAGAGAATTGTAGAAACCTGATATATTGTAGATGAAAACAGAATGTTATTACGTTGTCTATATATACCCTGTAGAACCGAATTTGTGTGATATTCATATAGTCACAGATTCGATTCTAGGGGAATATATGGTCGATGCAAAAACTTCACCTTTCTGCAAACGGTTAGAAGTTTAAAATACTGGCGGAATGAAAAGGCATGTGCGTGCTGAACACTCAGAAATTATAAAAGTTTTGCTGCCTCGCTCCTATTTGTTAGGTTTTAGGAAGCCTCTTAAAATTTCAGTTGCAGTTCAGTCGTAACTCTCATTGACAGACTGTAAATTTACACAGTTAATCTCACCAGAAGTTACAAATTTTCCGATCCCCCCCCCCATAATCTACCAATCAGTGAATTAATTTTTTAAAAAATACTCGAAAATTAACTGGATATGCCAGACTTCAGCAAAATTTTCCTGTCAAGAGTCTAGATCACATAAAAATATTTACGACAGCAGCAAAAGCAGCTTTCGCCTCACTGGAACATATTTACTTGTGCTTCAGGAAGGATATTGATGAATGAAGACAGAATTTATCCCATTAAACCTGTGATATTTTAAACCTAATTAAATGCCGTCTCCCGTTGAATTGATTGAACTTTAGCCGTTAAAAGTGAACGGTTTCTTGCCATCTGTATGATTTTATGTACACACGTGTGTAGATTTCTGTATATACGTGTGTGTTTGCATCTATGCATGCATACTTACGCACACATATATACTGAGGCTGCCAAAGCGAATGAGAAGTTACTGATTGCCTAATTTTATTCAGCAGAACTAAATTCTGGTAACTTTTGGATGACCTCTGTGAGACAAAGACAAGAGAGAGCTATTGTACATCATATTACCCTCTTCTTCGATGGCTTTTCTTGTCCTCGCCTCCTTACCGGTTTCCTGCCTCTTAATCCCACTTCAGCTCCTGGCCCCCCATATTTCTTTCCATATTTTATTTAAAGCGAGGTGACCAGCCCCGGTGCCGATCGGGGCTGGTAAACGGGACGGCGGGGCAGCATCATCCGGCGGTCGCCAGCTCAGACAAAGGCTGGCCCTTACCCGCGGGCCGGGCGGGGGGGC
>NW_010319252.1:4606-6142 GCF_000700745.2 Antrostomus carolinensis | reverse complement strand
AGAGGGGGGTCACTCGGTTAAGGGGATATTATTGAGTGAAATCGGTGGAAATGCTGAGCTGCGGAGAAATGCGGCGAGGGGCTGCCGCCTCCCCATTGGCCGGGCCGGTCACATGCCCGCCTAACTTTATTCAGTTGACAGCAAGTAGGAGGGCTCTATGGCAGGGGGAAAAAAGACAACACGAGAAAAATTAGTATTTTCTACCTTCAGAAATTAATGGCCATGAGTTCGTATATGGTGAACTCCAAGTATGTGGATCCCAAATTTCCTCCTTGCGAGGAATATTTACAGAACAGCTACCTAGGCGAGCAGGGGGCCGAGTACTACAGTGCCTCGCAAGGCTCTGATTTCCAGCACCAGGGACTCTACCCACGGTCAAACTACGGCGAGCAGCCCTTTAGCTGTAGCAATGCCCAAGGCTCTGCCGTGCAGCCGCGGGGTCAAGGACAGGAGCAATCCAGCCCGGCGAGCCACTTCCCCGGCCCAGCGGAGCATTGTCCACCGCCTCCACTGCCCAACCCGCGAGCCTGCAGCCAGCAGCCGGCCCTCAAACCCCCAAACGGCTCCGCAGTTAAGCAGCCGGCAGTAGTTTATCCCTGGATGAAGAAAGTCCATGTTAACTCGGGTAAGGATCCTCTTCTTACTTTGCTCTTCTCCCCTGCTGCCGGCCCTCCTCAGCGACGCTCGCCCGGGTCCCTGCCCGGCTCGTGGCCGAGCTTTTTAAGCCGAGGTAGCCAATTACACTCGTCATAAATTTTTATGGCTGAGGAAATAGGCCGTTGGCCATGCGGGGCTTTGCCGTGCAGGAGAAAACTCCATTTTAGGAGCTTGCTAGAGGCTCCCAGCCTACCTAGCTGCGTGTGCCTGTGGTGCCTGCCTTAAACGAGGGGGAGAGCAGCCCCGTCCATTGTAAGCAACTGGGACGGATCCGGCCCGGCCACACGCTCGCAGCTCGTAAGGTTTTCCTTTGTAAAAGTCGAACCGGCAAGTCAAGATTAGCTTTGTAAAGTTCTCCATATTTTTTTCCCAGTGAATCCCAATTACAACGGAGGGGAACCTAAACGCTCCCGCACAGCTTACACCAGACAGCAAGTCCTAGAACTGGAAAAAGAATTTCATTTTAACAGGTACCTGACCAGGCGCCGCCGTATCGAAATAGCCCACACTTTGTGTCTCTCTGAGCGCCAGATCAAGATCTGGTTTCAGAACAGAAGAATGAAGTGGAAAAAAGATCACAAACTGCCCAACACGAAGGGCAGGTCTTCTTCCTCTGGTTCAAACCCCCATTTACAGACTGGTTCCAAGGACCACCAGACTGACTTGACAACTTTGTAGAAGAGGTGAAATTTTCCATTTCATCCTTCGCTTCTGACCAGTACTGTACATAACTGACACTGCCCAAGCAGAACCTGCATGTAGCAGCTAAGGACTCGAGAAACTGTCATCTTTCTTTAAGGTACTGTTGTACAAAGGAGACAAAATGGACAAAAGCTACTTTGGACTTTATTTTATTTGCCTCTGCTAGCACAACCTAAA
>NW_010319252.1:3578-4594 GCF_000700745.2 Antrostomus carolinensis | reverse complement strand
AAAAGGGAAAGGAAAACAACAACAAAAAAGAAACATCATGCAGGCAGTGGGAATTGGGAAAATATTAAAAGAGACCTTCTGTCCATAAAAAGTAATAAATAATTGAAAATTAAACTGTCCTGTGTTTCAGTTTTGAATTCGAAAGTGAAGGTTCGATGCTTTATTCTGGGATTTTTACTTTTAATTGTCTTTTTATCCCATGCAATTTCGGGAGGATGCATTTGGGTAAGTTGAGGACAGGAAATTTATAGCATAGTCTTTTATTTGAACATAAAGACTAGTAATTGTGAACTTTTTGTGCTGCTTTACCTTTCTTGATGTAATGAAAATACTTGCTCATTTCCATAACGTCTCAGAAGGTGTGCATAGGAATTAAGTGAAAACGGGTTATTTTATGTACTCACAGTGTTAGCGTATTTATTTATTTGTTATGTAGAAGAGTGAAGATAAAAACAAAATAGTCAAACCAAAAACGGGGAAGGGGAGGTGAAATACAGTATTTCTCCTTCCCAGTCTCATGAACACATGCATAATGTTTACTTGTCTTGAACGTACACAACTTTCTCGTCCCTTTTTAAAAATGTCCTTCTTTGTGAATAGGAGAAGCGTCCCTGCTCCTTATCGTGTGCCATCCAGGGCTAAATCTGTTTCCAAAGTCTGCTCTGCTCAACGCTGTGCTTTAAACCATCGATACCTCATTTAAAAATAGAGAAGAAAAAAAAAAAAGGCAAAAGGGCCACCAAAAAACCCAACAAACAATAAAAAGAAAACCCCCGAGGGAAAAATTAATGCTATTTCTGATATAAATAACCCGAGCTTTTCAAAACTGAATGCATTCTTTCTATCAGAGTTTAAATTTCCTTTCTGCCCAAGAGAGAGGCAGGCTATGTTGGTTGCTGCTTTATTTTGTTTGGGTGTTATTTTGGTCTGTGTTTTGTTGTTGTTGTTTTTTTTTTTTTAAATCGAAGAACAGTGATTGTTTTTAAGCAAACCATGACACATGACTGCAACGGTTG
>NW_010319252.1:0-3543 GCF_000700745.2 Antrostomus carolinensis | reverse complement strand
AAAGAGGAAAGGCTTGGATGGAAGCGGAGCTGGTCTAATACCCACGGATTTGTTCCTGGCTGCTGGCTGCATCGTGCCAAAGTTTTAGTGCGTTGTAACTACCAAACCCAGCCAAACCAGCTCCCTCAGCCACTTACACCTCCGCTCAGGCGACTTTAAAGCTCAGCCCATATCTCCTGTACCCTCAGGGCAGGCTGGGAGAGGGACTGTATCGTCGAAACTGTAACGAGGTGATGCCTTTATTAAAGAGAAAAGGGGCAAAGAAGGCAAACCAGAGCAAACGCTGAAGGGAGGTGGAAAGAGCAGGGGGTGAGTTAACGTGCCCATTTCCAGGCTGGTTGCTTCCCACAGAGGACTCACTGCTTTTTGGGCTCGCTCGGGAAAACACTGGCCAAAATGGGCTTGAATGAATTCGAAAATAAAAGGCGAGCTTTTCAACAGGGGTGTATTCGGCAGCATTAACTGTGGACAGCGGTTAATTTTTGCCCTTTTCTCATCCCTAGAAGTCCGCAAAGTGTCTTGTAAGACTTGCTCTTTTGTTTTAGAGCCTGGAGAAAACTCTTTGTTCTTCCGTAGGGTTAGCCCAGTTCTCAGACTTGCACATGGCAATACTTGAATATCTCCACGTCGTGATATTAAAGATGGATATTCCCGCATTATTCGCATCATTGTTTCTATGACAAAAAGCACCGAGTTCATACATAGTAAAGACTTTTTTTTTCTGACGCCTTCACGTTGAGAAGCTGAAAAGGTATTTTACTGAAGTTCGGCTAAATTGCAGGAACAGGTTCACCCAGAGGACAAATTTTCTATTCGATTAGTTGTATTTCAGCCGGGAAGAGTGACCTCTAAACCCTTAACCTTTTGGACCCAAACTACCCTTCCCTTTCTCTGCAATGGAGAGCAGCTAGCAGCAGTGCTTGAGGAGGGAATTCCTGAGACAAGTTTTCAAGTTTTGTTACTCCCAGTTCCTGCAGTTGCGGCCTTTTCGTCTCCAGAGTTGTCCAAAGCCCTCCCTTTGCTCTTTATACGAATCTGGGGAAAGAAGGGGGGGGGGGGGCGGAAAGGGAAGGGAAGAAAGAAAGAAAGAAACCTTCTCTGGCTGCTCTTCTTGAAAATCCCTCTCCCGGACCCCCGCTGTTTACTTAAAGTCCGTGATAACTTGGCTGTGAGCAGGGCAAACGTGTTATTCGAGAGAGAGCTACCAACTTTGGCATCTGTGGTACAGTTCTGGAAAATAATGGCCTTGGATAAGCAAATCCTTGCTTTGTACTTCTTACCGACCGAGATGGCTACCGAAGTTAAAGGGCCAAATTCTGCTCCCAGATTTCCTTCCCCCGCCCACTGAAGTCAAACAGGGATGTAGCTGCGAGCAGAATTTGTCTCATTTTCTTTTGAAATGTTAATATCTCCAGGACGAGTGTTGGGTTCAGCAAGCGCAGCTCTTACAACCCTGTTTGCAAGTCCCCTTTGAGGGAGGCTGGAGCACTGTAAGTTTACATAGTTGTAATTGCGCTGTAAACTGGGAAAGCGAATAAGTGAACTGGAGGCAGAAAGCACCAAAGGAAATAGTTTCCGGCTGACAGTGCTCTGAAGGGTCAGGAATATCTGTAATAATGACCAGAAGCACCCACTGGTCATTATCGCCCGTGGAAAACAAACCTGAAGTTTATTTTTATTGGTCTTTAACTCTCCTGCAGAGTTATTTTGTGTAGCAGGGGAAACTGGTTATTTTTGTTTATCATGGGTGAAACGTTGTGCATTGGAGCCTTTGTTAAACGGTCGCATTGTCCAGCAATACTCTCGTCTCTGTTAAAGTGTGATGCTTTTTATAGACTTTGCCAATGTTTTGCTGCCATTGATTAAAGCGTTATTTATACTAATTGTCGCCTGTAGTTTTGATGTAAGCCCGCCATATACGTTTGAAATAATAAAGGGTATAGAGAAATAGATTTTGGTTTGTACCTTGAACAAACAGTCCTTACAAGGTGGATCTCTCTTCTGTGAAAATGTTGGTCCCTCCCATCATTACAGTGTTAAAAGATGAGGGAGTCTGCATAGCATCCTTCCAAATGTCCCTTTGAACAGGTTTTCTGATTGCCCCAGCCATGATGGTGTGACTCTAGGCCAAGCTGGAGTCTATATTTACATTTAGGCTGCAGTTAAAAGTGCCTGTCATCCATTTGCTACTGCTTTGCATTTAACAAGCCCTCCAGGAATGACTCCCGGATTTATGCATGTGTGGTAGGAGGCAAGAAGCCACACCTGAAGTCACCTCGATCCCCACACAGATGTGTGCCTTTTAGGTGAGCCCTGGAAGGAGTCAATTTAAAACAGAAATGGAAATTGGAAATTGAAATGCAGTGAGTAGCTTTCTCTGAGCATTAAACTTCACTTTTTCAGCCGATACAAAAGAAAGATCACAAGAAAACACGAACTTGGAGAGTTCCAACTTTCCCATGCACCTAAGGCAGACATCATTTTTTTCCTCCCTTGCATAAGCACCTCAGACAATATCCCATACCTCCGTCCAGGAGAAGTCGATTGCACTATTTTTGTCATAAGTATTTGTCACCGAGGACTTGTCCTCTCCTGGGCCGTGGTCAAGGCACGAGTCCAAACAGGCAGTCCCTTGCTCAGCCCGGGGAAGGAGCGCCGTGCACAGTCCAAGGCATGTGTCCTTCCCGCCTAGAGCGCAGGAGGAGAGGGTGCTTGTGCACACAGGTCTAAGCACATACTCGCTAAGTTTAAATATCGAGGCACATTTTGCGATTATACTTTCTCTCTCCTGTTTAATGGCTCCTCCTGTTACTCCCGATACATCAATACAGTTCTGTATATTATATCACCACTAGTCGTTAAGGTAAGAATGAAGAGGAAAGGCAGAGTCAATAGCAAACCCCACTCACTGTACAGTACAGTAAATAGGGACCTCTCGGCGCGGAGCCACACCGTTTCCAACGGCCATGTTTGTTAGCCCTTTCCCCTGATTATTTTTCCTTTTTTTTTTTTTTTTTTTTTCTTCTCCTCCTTCCCCCAAGCCTATAGACCAAAATAATCTTGCTAGGAACAGTCATAACAGGCAGAATTTCAAAGTGCAAGGAAGATGATAAGAATAGATTTCTACAAGTCCTGACCACGTGATTTGCGAAATAATTAATTCAGCACGTCCCTTAAGAAACACGGAGTCGTCATTAATCTGCCAAGCAAAGGACTCTATCAGACTTGAAAACTGAAGAGATCCCAAGAATATAATATACAAAGGGTGCAGTCCCTCTCTCTGCACACCTAGCTCTTTGGTAGCTGCCGAAAAAGAGACGCCTGGTACGTAATTTTTTTTATTTTTTTTTTTTACTTTTATTCCTTCTTATTTCAGCCTTAATGAACTCAGCTGTCAAACGCTTGACAAATAGGGCACGCTGCTTCCTGATATCCAGCTCGGCAGCGGCCGGGAGCCGGACCAGGCGCAAGCGGTGACCTTTGCTTCCCAGGGAGCGGGGGGAAGAGGGCGAGCGCGGAGCCCCGCGGAGTCCCGCGGAGGAG
>NW_010319251.1:0-1186 GCF_000700745.2 Antrostomus carolinensis | reverse complement strand
TTGGCCTCTGTGCTGCCAGCGCACGTTGCCCAGAATATTTGGGATTATTGAGGATTATTACTAGCTGAAGTGCTGAATGTTCCTTTGATGTTTTAAGTGAACAAGGAGTGTCTTTATGGGAAATGTGCTTGAACCAGACAGACGTTATTTGGCTCACTTTCAGAGTAGTTCTGTGTGCAGCAGCTGTGAAACTGAAAATAACATAACGGACAGTCTGTTCTTGGAGTATTCCTAAATTTATGCTTTCTGGGTGTGTTATTCACCAACCTTTGCTGGGTTCCTCTCCTGCTGGGATTTTTTGTAGTCGTTTGTATTATATTTCAGAAGAGTCTAATCTAGCAAAAAGGGAAACATTTGCAAATTAAGCACTTAATTCCTGATGTAATTGTCTAAGTAGAGAAAATGCTTCATTTTATCTATATTTATAGTATAAGGCTACTTGTTCTCTGAAACTCACGTACCTACTATGTATTTCTGAAATAGAGGGGAAATCTTAAGATGTCAGATGTTACACGGTGCTGTGTGAGAAATAAAGGTCCTTATGATAGTCCTGACTAAAAAAAAAAACAAAAAACAAACCAAAACCCAGAAACAAACACAACTTTGTTTATTTTACTTGTTTTAATGGAAAATTGCAATTCTCAGCGGTAGCAGTGCTCCTGTGGAAACTCCTGAGGGAGGATAAAAGGGGTGTTTGTGGGGAAAGCTGGTATATTTTATCAGCGTGCTGATACTGTTGTAACAACAGCCAGGCTCTGGTGCATCATTCTTTGGTTAGTTGCTTCGAGAAGCAGTTTTGACATGAAGAGCTTTTAAAGAGCTCTGAAATCAGGGGATGAGTTCTGAATCGTGTTTTAAAAAGTCCTCAGACACCAGTTGATGACCCGATGTCTTTTCTGCAGATCTCGTCACGGAGTTGTACCCACGGAAGCCTTACGCTGTGGAGCAGAAAGTTCTGGTTGTTCTTTGGCACCTGTTGGGAAACATGACAAACAGCGGGTCCTTGCCTGGAGCCGGAGGGAACATCCGGACAGCCACAGCGAGATTATCCCGAGCACTGTTTGCACAGATGGGTCAGAGCCTGCTGACTCACGCTGCATCTCAACCGCCCCACGTCAAGAAGAGTTTAGAGGAACTGCTGGAGATCACAACTTAAAATAACGCTGTGTGTGTGTGTGTGCGTGCA
>NW_010319250.1:0-1605 GCF_000700745.2 Antrostomus carolinensis | reverse complement strand
AAAAAAAAAAAAAAAAAAAAAAGTTTGATGTGGTTTAATTTACTGGAAATGAGTAAAAGGAATTTTGCTCTGGTTTTTGTAGGAGATATTTGGCCAGAAAGAAACACAGCTCTGTCTAGTCTGGGCCACTGGCTTTATCAGGATGAATTTACCCCATATAGAAATGTTGTAAGTCTTTTCTTTGGTTCCGGTGTTAAATCTTTGATAATTGTATCTTGAACTATTTCCCTTGTCAGACTGATCTTCAACCTGATAACCTTTTGAGTTGGATTTTTTTCCTGTCCTCCAGTTTAAACTCTTTTTCCTTAAATTTAAGTTTATGTCTGTTTCACTTGTCTCTGCTTTTCCTCTTGAGCCCTCAGTTTAGACCTATAGGCTTAGTCATTCCTACTTGAGGTTTCTTCCCATTTTTTGCTTTGTTTGTTCTGTTAACTTAAGCAGCATGTTTCCCTTTCGTTCATGTACAAGAACTTAAAATTTAAGAAGCTCTTTTTGTCCTCACCGTTTTTTGTCCACTTCATCATCTGTCTAACCTGCTGTGTAATTCAATCCTTCTTCAGCAGCCTAAATTAGTTTTATATGGAAAAACTGTATAAGGGATGTGAATGATCCAGAGCTTCAAAAGCAAGTTCTTGAATATTAATTATTCTGCTTTTTTATCTCCAGGATGATAGACTGACAATAGTGACATCTTTTAAGTCCTTCGTGCCAGTAAGTTACTATCCACTTCAGCTTGGCATTAATCATGCTACTTTGATGGCTTTTAGTTAAAAGCTTGATTGTTTGCATAGGGGATCTTTTCCCTCTCTTCCCCTTCTTCCTTTGTTTTTGATTACCCTGTTGATCAGCTGGCAGATTAGACAACAATTGTTCCCCTGACTTTCAGCAAATCCTCCTTGTTGGAAGCATGATCCAATAGGTACATAGCACAGACTTGGGAGCATTTGAGTCTGTTCAGAGTTGCGCACGCTACTCGATATGTCTTATACCTTTGTGCTCCTTTTTTTTTTCTGCCCTCTGTAAGGTGTGAATTGGTCTACATGCCTAATCTAAAGCAGTGGACAAAAACTGTTTTGGTCCTGAATCCACTTCGAGCAAAGGATTGTTTTCCCTCACTAGTGTTCTTTACCAAAACCAGACCTGTAGTCCCTGTCTTGTGATCTTCTGGTGCACAACAGGTCAGAGCACCCACTTCCATCTCATAATTAAATGACTGTATCAACAAAATACAGTTTTGTTATGAAGCAAAGAAAAATAACTAGAGTAGTCAGAGCTTTCTGCTCAAAAGCAAACAATCACCAAGCTGCCAAAAGGAGGGGGTAAGAGGTTCAGACACCATTTAACCACAGTCCTTTACTCACCAGTTAAGAACAGCAGGTGACTTCTAATGAAGTACTCTTTAAAAATTAGTAAATTGTTAATATAAGTATTAATAACACTATAACTGACCCAATAAATTACTAGTAAAAAACAGGAGCAGACTGGGGTTGCTATAACATTGCTGTAGTTATTCTCCTTATGAAGGTGAAGAGCCTATCTCCTACTTCAGGCACAAAAAGAAGCATTTAGGGGTGAAATATAGAATCATAGAATCACAGAATGGTT
>NW_010319249.1:0-234 GCF_000700745.2 Antrostomus carolinensis | reverse complement strand
GAGGGGTCCCCATGCAGGGGGACAGCGGTGTCACCCATAGCTGGAGCTGTGGTTCCTGTCCCCTCACGGGATGTCCTGGCCGGGGGACAAGGCCGGGGCGGTGGCGTTGGCGCTGAGGAAGCCACTTCTGAGGAGGAACGAGGAAGGGGGAGCCGGGATCTGGCTCCAGCCCCCGGATCTCCCGGTGCTCCAACGGCTGCGGGGGGCCCCGGGGCCACAGGCCCCGCCCCAGCC
>NW_010319248.1:0-210 GCF_000700745.2 Antrostomus carolinensis | reverse complement strand
CCTCCCCAGTTCTACGGGTACCTGTCCCAGCAGCAGAACATGATGCAGGATTACGTCCGGACGGGCACCTACCAACGCGCCATCCTGCAGAACCACAGTGACTTCAAAGACAAGGTCAGGCCCCTTTGGTGACACCATTTCCACCCCCGGCACCGGTTTGCCACGCCAGATTTCCCCGTGTGCTCGGGGTCACCCCACGCTGGAGCTGGG
>NW_010319247.1:35308-55180 GCF_000700745.2 Antrostomus carolinensis | reverse complement strand
CTTGGTTTTTGAATGAATAATTTAATCAGTGACGTTAAATCCTCCCAATTATTTCTTGCCATGGGTGCTGCCTATTTATTAATTTACTTCATATAAATCCATCAAGCAGTTGTCACACAACAAGTAAACAAAAGCACCCCAGAGTTTTGATGGGGTGCATGAAAGTAATCAAAAAGGTTAATTATCGCTGTTAATTACTTGCTTTGCAGGCTCTGCTGCACACAGCACAGCCCGGTGCCCTTGACACTGGGGAAGCCAGGGCGATGGGGCCGGCAGGACGGTCGTGGTGGGATAAACGGTTGAGTGTCAGTATGTCCAGGCTGGGACAAGGAGGTTTTGTGGAGGCTTCTGGACACCGGTGGTGTGACCAGGAGTGTGTTTCCTTACCTTCCAGAATGAATCGCTTAATCAGCCTTGACTTCCTGCTCAATCAGCCAGCTCCTCTGGCAGGGCTGCCTGGCTGCGAGGGGCTGCCCAGGGAAAGAAGAAGGTTCAGAGGCTGGAAAACTTTCCCTGGAGGGAGCCATGAAGGAAGTTTAAACTAATTTGCCATAACAAAGGAAAGGTTAAGAGGTGACTGGATCATAATCTCTAAGTACTTATTTAGGCATGAGACTTCTGGGAGTAGAGGGCTGTTTAATTTGGAGGACAAAGACATAACGATGTACAATGCCTGAAAGATGAAGACAGGCAAAAAAGAGTGTGTCATCTATGTTAATGCTTAAGGTTATCTGCTAATGTACTTGGAGATGGTAGAGTTTCCATCCTTCAATATCTTTAAATCGAGATTGACGATCTTTCTAAAAGACATGCCTAGGGTCAGACAGAAATTATGGACTTGTGATTCTGTGGCCTGTGTCTTGCAGGAGTTCATATTAAGTGATTTTATCTCATCCTTTGGCCTGAAGATCTATACATCTCCTTGCAGTAGCTAACAGCTGCCACAAGCCTGCTAAATCCATCTGGTGTTTTGTAGATGACCAGGTCGTGATACATTTTGTGTCTGCCTCACCCCAAAACATGGTCCTGATGTACAGCTGTGACCTCTGTGCCACTGCAGACATTGGGGTGCTCCTTGAGCTCTCTCTTTTCCATCAAATGGATTTCAGTGGTGCAGCATTTTCCCCATGCTAGCTTTCTGTCCAGGGATGGCTGAAGACTTGCTGCTGCACAATTTGATGAAAATGTATTTTGTAGGCTGGGCTCTGTTGTTTGTTAAGGACTACTGTGGTATACAGCACCATCTGCAGAGGCCATACGGCTTTATTTCTGCTGAGCTCTGGCTACTCTGAAAGGTCACCATCACTGAAATAGTGGGAACCTGCCTTTGCAGAAAACTTTACAGTTTGGGAGAGGGAGTCCTCTCTTGCCCCCAGGAAACGTTCAGGTTTCTGTTGGCCAGGTCCAAATTTGCCTGATGGGGGCAGGAACCTAAAGCTCTCAGCTGCAAATCCTCCTGATTTAAGGCTACTGCAGGGTTTGAATTTCTTCTCCTCAGAGTCCTTGAGTTGCTCAGCTGAGCGTTGTGTTAATGCTGGGCTTTGAATTTGCTATTCCTCCCTTGAATCGCTATGCTCTGTTGCCCAACCGTGCGGTAGTTCCCCAGCTGATGTAAATCAGTTTAGCTCTGCTGCCCTCGCTCCTCTGTCACGTACCCTGGCTCACACTGTCTCCCTGCAGCCCGGCACCCCAAGGTAGCCACTGCAGCAACTCTGCTTGCCCCCACGCGCCCTGTGTAGGAAGGTGAGGTTCAGCTGGAGAAGCCGTTTAAAGCCCAGTCAGCTGGGTCAGAGCTTTGGAGGACCAGTGCTCTCATCATCTTGATCCTGGGGCCAGGACTGGGCTTTCCTATCTCCCACCCTCTGTAACAGGCAGGTGAAGTGTTGTTGTCTGTCAGCCCCCTCAGTGATGGTGCTGTGGAGGATTTGCCCTGGCGAATGTCACCATCATCGATACGTAAGAAGGCAGCATCCCTGCGCTAGGTACTTGACTTCAGCAGGCTTCCTGGTGGATTCAGACTTCCAGCATGACTCAGGGTATTGCAGTGTATCCTTAAGATAACATCTTCTGCTTGCCAACATATAGGCTGGCTGCCAAAGGTGGGGGAGGAGATCTGTTGTGAGTCTTTTGTATGTGCTCGTAGTAAATATATACATGCCAAATTGATTGCACTCGCTTTTCTATTTCTCCACAAGGAATTGAAGGAAAGGAAGACGTAGTCCCCTATGGTTTGCCCCAAATGACTACCCCTCACTGCTTGGTTCCTGCAGCCGCCTGCCACTGCTGCAGCCAGCCCGCACCCTGGAAACATCGGTATCAGGGGACAGTTTTGCAGCGTGGTTTGAGATCCCGGACCTGCTGATTAAGGTACTCTCCCACTCAGTGTCCAAACATGCTGCTGAGTGAGAGAGGTGCTGGTGTCCCTGGTCATGGGTGAAGGGAACTGAGGTGCAGCAAGGCAAAGTGACATGGAGGTGCCACTGGCCGGGGTCAGAGTGGCCTGTGGCAAGGACACCCTGTCCAGCTCAGCCCTCGTCCTGCAGAGCTGAGCAGCGTGTGGGGCCAGCTCAGCCTCTCCTCATGCCCTTGGTCCTTGCCTACTTGCAAAACCCCAGGACAGCATCAGTTTTTTGATCTACTGCCTCATTGCCAAACCATTAACTTTTTCAGTTTAAAAGCTTAATGCAATGGCTTTATTTTGAAGACTGCCAGCTGAGCTGCCTCTGCTTAGGACTATCATTTCCAACTGTTCTCTGGCAAGATGCTTCCTCAAATGATTTAAAAAAAATAATCAAAGTTGTGACCACATCTGTGGCTGCCTTTATCTCTGGGAGCAGGGAAAATTAGCTCAGAAGCCATCAGGTGCTTTCTGAAATGTAAGTCTTCTCCTGCAGACGGCACAGCTCCTGGCGGTGGAAAGACTAGCTGCTAATGTGGCACTTGCTGAAATTTCTGGCAGTGGTGTTCTGCATCTGATTGAAAAGAGCAGCCAAAAAGCCACCTGATTTAGGCTGTTATCCTAAATCAGCTGTGGTTCTCTTTATGTGTACCATCCAGCTGTGCTGATACATTGGCAGGCTGACCTGGTAAGATCTATAGTGTTAGTGAGTGGTTTTACTTAAATGCTTCTCTTTTTTTTATTAGTCCTTCCTAGGCTGCAATATTGGTCCTCCACCCTCTCCTAGCACAGCTGCCAGAGGAGGAAGCAACACAATTTTTTGCCTCAGTGGAAGAGAATGGCAAAGGTACAGAGCACATCTGGAGCCATCTTCTGTGTATTGCTCCTGAATTAGCAGGCCAAATTGTCTGCTGGTGTAAAAAACCTCACCTCAATGGCATACCAATGAGGTTACACCAGCTTACTGCAGCGGAGGCTCTGTCCCCACCATCTCGAGGAAAAGTTGATTAGGTCCAGTGGATTGCTGACTTCTTTTATGAAGAAGCTGTAAAAAGTTCTTTTCTTCTGCTAGTGCTTCTCTCTAGGGAGTTGTTGGCAGAGAGAGGCGAGTCTCTCAGCAATAATACATTTCAAAGTTATTATGCCAGCAGAAAAGAAACACAAAGATTTGAACTTGGTAATATATATTTTTTTATGACAGGCCAGAAAAGAACCACCTCCCCCCCCGCTGCGCAGACCTCCCCAAGCCTGCAGGGCACCTGGCTTGCTGCACTGTGGGACGTCAGCGGCTGCAACTGGGATCCCATTTCAGGGCCAGTCCTGGGGAGGTAATAAATGTGACTCTTGGCTTTGGCAGCTCTGTCCTGCCACTGGGCCAGCTCCTGCCCTGGCTGGGAAGGATGGAGATTTGGACAGAGCTTGCCCAGCTGCTGGGCATGTCCCTTCTTCTGTCTGTGGAGGGAGACAGGGTCACCTTCTCCCTCCCCGCTGCTGTAATGAATCTACTGGTCATGGTGACGCATTCAGGTACTGAACGGTGCAACCGAGTGCGAATCTTTTTGTGGTGCTGTGGTAATAATAGTGCTTTCATGTAGGAAATGAGTGAATTGTCAGCTGAGACATCCTCTTTTTGTAATGATTAACCCTCTGCTAATGATTTGATATAATATTGGGCGATGTTGAGTGCTGCTATATTGATGTTTAATGTGGTCCAAAGCAAGGGCTCAGGAAGCAATAAAGATTTACTCCAGCTAATGTGTAAGGACCAAGTTGTCCCTGGGCCCCATGCTAGCCGATGGCCTGACATGTTTACTGTGGTATGGCAGCCTCACCTAACAGAAGCTGAATTTCTGGCTAATAATTTAATGAAGGCTTTGCTGTATTTTCAATTACTGGAAAAAGCCATGATTCTTTTTTGCTACATGTTATAAAATCAACCCTTCATACTCCATGGAGCCAGGGCAGGGCACCTCATCCCTCTCTTTGAGCTCCTAATCGGTCCTGCAGCAAAGTTTGCCTGCCCACAGCGACGTGCCAGGCTGTACAGAGGTGCTGCCCATGGGCTGGGAGGCAGCTCCCAAATTGAGGAGGGTAGCAGAGGCACAGCACCGCACCGAGGCACCTACCCGGCCCCAGGACCCTCCTTGCTGAGGTAGATGGAGCTGGTGCAGACTGGCGCCACATATAAGGTGGCGTGGGAGGAAAACTTGGAAGGACAAATTACTGTGAGTATTGATTCCCCTGGCTGCTTGCAGAGGGATTTCATTTAGCAGCACTGCCAATGACATTATGTGCAGGATCTTGTCCATGGCTGGTTCGGTGGCATTAAGAGAATTACTTTGGCCTAATGAATAGGAATAAGAATATTTCAACCTCCTCCCTGGAAAGTAATGGTGGATCATCAAGTGTGCAGCCAAGTTCAGGTCTAGTCACTTGCCAAGTGAATGCAAATGACAGGTTGTTTTATTTAATGGAGACCGTGGTGTGTTGGCCAAAACTGTTGTCTCTTTTCTCTGTGGATTGGTCCTTCCCCACCACTTCTAAATCAGACTTAGTCTCTGCTCCTGACTGGCCTTTTTTTTTGCCCAAGTAGAAGAGATTTTTGCTGACTCTTGTACTGGAATCTGTAGATTGCACCAAAACTCCTCAATCAGCTGTATTTTATGCTGTGCTATGGGAGGAGGCAGAAGGTGATGAGCTGGTGGTGGTCACTGCCAACCTGCAGTGGAGCCGGAGCTCCCTGTCTTCTTTCATCTAGAAGCCAGTGAGATGCTCCATTGGAGTCACTGCTGCCCCATCCCACCAAGACCAAGGGGACATTTTGGAGCCCCACACCCTGGCATTGGACCCTTTGCTGGCACAGTGGCGTGGGAGCACCTGGGCTGCAATGCACTTGGGTTTGGACAAACCACTTGTTCTTGCAGTCCAGCACCTCTGCTGTTCAGCTGCCGCTCAGCCAGGTGCCCACCAGCTGCTGCCCTCCAAAGCCCATCCCTCCTCCTCTGGACAGCCCATGGAAGTGATTCTTCCCTGAGCCGCTGCTGTTAACAAGAGGTTAGCAGGGGTAAAAGCCCCAGCGAAGGGCCAAGCCCTCAGCTGCTGTACCTGCACCCAGCCCGAATGCCAGGCAGGGTCCGGGCAGTGCAAAAGTGGGGCTGCACCCCCAGCCCAGCACGGGGTCCAGCCAACCGAGGCCAGGGGTGCTGGGGACAGGGAGGGTCCCATCCCCTCAGGGCCTTTATTTAGTGCTACACTTCACAGTGATTTCTTAAACTCTTCGAACACAGGCTGTGCTTCACCATGAATTAGATCAGCATGAGACAAAATACTTACCATCGTGAACAAGCATTTTCAGATGGGATGCAGCATTTTGCTACATCCAACAGTGATGATTTGTAACAGGAATGGCTGAGGATGGGTTTTTTTCCCTGTTCTTTTGTAAAAAAAAAAAAGAAATTGTTTGCAAAGTACACTCTGACATTTCAGCTACAGACCAGTCACCTTTCAAAAGAAGTGGCTGTGGCTGCTCACTGGCAGTTAATCCTTGCATGAAGATTTTTGCTTAAAGAGCTGGAGGGAGGTGGGGCTTTTGCTTATTTGTTCAGAATCAGGGCTCTGTCCTAATTAATTTTTTAGTTGACAGGGAGAACAGGTTTCTGCTTTGTTTCGCCAAGTGTTTTGATGTATGAGCAGAGATGTTGCGCGGGATGCGTGTTTGCAAAAGAGACTGACAGGAAAGATCAAAACTGATCTGTTGTGTTTGCAGAGAAAGAGGCTCCATATCTGCAAAACAGAGCAGGGAGTGACCGAAGGCCTCAGGCACCAGCATTTTGGAGCTGAAATTGTGGCTGTAAGATGGTGACCAGAGTCCTATTGACCTTGCAGATGCCATGATTTCATGACGGGGTCTGTCACATCGTGGTTCCCCCTACCCGTCCCAGTCTCTGACCTGCCCCAGACAGTGTAACTCAGCACAGCCCTGGGGTCTTCTTCTGCAGGATGAGCCCAAGGACTTCTCCTGCCCCAAGGCTGAGCAGAGAAGGGGCTGCTGGGTGATCTGGGAGTGAGCTGGGCTGGGAGAGATGCTAGACAGATCTCTGACCATTTGCAAACAAGCTGCAAAATCATGCTGACAATGGGCCTGCAGTGCTGCCTTTTGGCTGGAACCATGCCTGGAAAATCTATTTCCCAAGTGGGGACTTCAGCAGTTATGAATCCCTGACTGATGTGGTCGAAGGACATGGCAAACACATGACCCATTACCATGATCCACCAGGCTGGATCCTGCTAACGTGCTTGTTTAACCCTCTCTGACACCACCCAGAAGCTTCTGCCTTCGAGTGCTGCCAGTGTGAGCCCTTCCTGGTTCAAAACCCCCATCCTCACAGGCATGGGCGGGTGGGAGCTGCCTGGAGAAGAGCTGGCCTGGCTGCTGGGAAAACAGAAGTGGAGAGCATGGGAAGGGAGGAGAAGTTGTCTGCACTGCTGCCATGCAGAGCACGAGAGCAACTGGATGGCGTGAGGGCTCACTGGGGTGGTGGCACTAATGCTGCTTGGGGTGGGGTGAGGGTTGTCACCTCTTTCCTGACACATGACTGCTTCTGAGGCTGTCAATCTCCCTGACTCTTTTTTTCTGGTGCCTAATCCTTCCCTCGCAGCCTTTGTCCTTTGTGGGAAACCACTGCCAGAGTGGGTGGGCTGTGGTGTGGGGTCTGTGCTGGGATGGATGGAGGTAGGATGGAGGTCCAGCTTGGGTTCCACAACCAAAACTTGTGCTTTCTGGCAGTGTGGCTTTGGGGACCCTCAAGGGCATGGGCACCATGTGGCGTGTTCCCTGTCCCACCCTGCTACTTGCTGGGGACGTTCACCTTCATGGGCAGGCAGCAGCAGTGAGCTGCCATAGTCCTTTATGAGCTGTCCTGACTTGTATCTAATAGGTGTCTCAGAACACAGCCCTCCTGGACTCGTCATCTATAGCAACACCATGGCTTAGCCTGAAGTTGGTGCCAGCTGAGGTGCTTTGGCCAAGGTGCATGGATGTGGAGCTGGGTGCTCTCGCCTCTCCAAAGAGCCACGGCGCTGTGGCCTGACGTTGGCATGAGCTGGCACTGTGCTTGGTGAGTTCAGAGGATGTTTTTACACAATTGGGGCTGGGAAAGATTGAATTTTTCTTCCCCTTTTTAAACAATAAATAATGGCAAAATCCATCTCCTGCCAGCTCTTTTTCCTGATGGATGGATAGATATAATGAGATTCTTAAAGTCGTAAATCTGCTGTGACTTTATTACCTGCATCTGTTGGAGATGATGTGAAGAGAACTTCATACAGAGAGGACTCTTGAAAGGTTATAAAGGGAACTAGCAGTCTTCAGAAAATCTTCATCTAGAGAAAACAGCCAAGAAAACCCATGTAGAAAAAAGCACTTGAGCTGGATGAATAGGTGTCAGGGCTGAATGCGAGTGACACTGGCAGTGGGGCACCTTGCCGTGAAAGCGAGCCGAAGCCAGTCTCCTGTGTGGGCAGCTCTCTGTGGCTGCCCTGCACAGCCCTCACCCTCAGCACTGGGCATGCAGGGGGCTGGCCAGCACCCAAGATTGAACACACCCAAAGCCTCTGCATTGGCAAAGGAGGGCCACAAGCAATGACAGTGTTAAAGCAAAAAGCCGAGTTCAAATGAGCTGTTGCTTTTTTATGTACCCCTTGGTGGATGTGCCACCATTTCAGCCTCTGCCCCAGGGCAGGCAGATTGGTGAGAGGCGGCCCCAGGGCTCAGACCCTGCTCCAGGCTGCTGGGTCCTCCATGGTGGACAGCCCCATGGGTGGGATGATGGCATAGCACAGCCTCGACACATCCCCATGCTTCCCCACCTTCCCTCTGGGCTCTCATGAGGTCGCCAGTGAGTGCGTCTCACAGGAATGGGGAGGAGTGCAGGAAACGGGCACAGAAAATAACTATTTTTTAAGCTGGTCAGTAGATGAGTGGGGATCTGACCAGCTCCCAGGTGAGCTGGTGGCAGCTCTGTGCTTGGTGTGAATCCCTAGCCCAGGGACCAGTATAACTCTGGAAAGATTCCAGCAGCTTCTGAGCAGGGTGGACATTTTTCAGCTGGGACAGGTACCTGCACCATGTGGCTGTGGCCAAGAAAGTAGCAGGTAAATGAGAATGTCCCAGCCCCTGTCTCACCCCAGGGCCAGTCCCAGTGCCCAGTACCCCAGTCAGGGACTATGATTGCCAGGCAACAGGAAAATTGGGAAAATGGGCTGGAGAAGGTGCTGGAAAGTGCAGCCTGCTCCCAGAGCACAACAAGCTATTGTGCAAGGTCATGTCTACAGTGACGTCTTCATGATGTCATAATGCAAGCTGGCAGTTATTTTATATATTTATGAACTTTCCCCTCCCCATCGCAATGGGGAAGATAAAAGGAGGAGCTCTGCTTGCTGGCTTTCCTGCCCGAAGCAGCCTCTGCTCACAGTGACACCTCACCATTGCTGAGCCAGGGAGACAATCCAGAAAGCAGAGCTGTAAGCAAGGAGAGAGCAGATGACATCTTTAAGCTGTGATTGTTGAAGAATATTAACTGATCTTGGGCTTTGTGACTGCCAAAAAGTGATGCTTGAGCAACGTGGCGCCAGGAGTCCTGAAGTCACTTTTGTAGCCTTGGAAAATGCAGCTGCTTTGGGATTTCAGCCCAAGACGGCTGTTATTATCCACTGTGCAGAATGAAGCTTCTGTTGGGAGCTCTTACAAAGGCCATCAGTCTTCCCAAATCGTGGTTGTTTTTATCACCTGGCAGTAATGATACTCTCTGGTCCCTTTAATATCCGAGCATGTTCCCAAAGTGAGACCAGGATCTCATTTAGGGCTCACCCCCTCTGAGGGAAATGGCTTACAATTTGCTGCCAGGTAGCCCTTACTGTTGTGAGAATGGGCACGGCTCACCTCATAAAAACCTCCCTGACAGACATGACCTCCTGGAGGTTTATCTAAGTCGTTTGTTGCGGAGCAGAGCAACATATATCACAGCAGAAATACGCACCAAGCAGCAATCCTAATGCATGCCGTGTCTCTGCTGTAATTGATTCGCAGGCAGGACAAATACCCGGCATAGAGTGCGAGGGGCTCTGTGTGCATTCCCGGCTAAACTGATATAATGGTGTGTGAAATGGTCTTGCTGAAGCCCATGGCTAAAATCCAGCTTGTAGGCTGCTGGCTGTGAAACCACGTTGCCCAAAATATGCCTGTCCCTGCACATGTTGGCTGGAGCACCCAGGCTCCAGTTTAGAGGGAAACATATTAAAAACTGGATCAAAAGTGATGACTCTTGCCAGTAATGTGCATGCAGCATCACATGGGCATCAACTGCTATTTTTTGGCCAAGCTGAGGTTTATTGTTCCTCCAGGTGAATGTTGAATGAGGAAAGGCCTTGTCCAGTTGCCTGTTTTGGTCAGTAAATGCAGCAGGTGCCCCAGGTGGGAGGCCTGGGACCTATGTGTCCTGACCCCCTTCCCAGAGATAGGGTGAATGGTGGGACCAACCCCACTTCAAACCACAGGGAGTTGTGTGTGTTTTAGGGATGGCTAAAGTCAACAAGGACATCTCGGCATGGCACCGTGGTTCCTCTCCCACCCTGGCTGTAAAGCACAGGGTGGCTCTGGGCACAGCCAAGTCCCTTGGGCTAGGAAATAGCTTTAAATTTCGTTGCTCATCTGGCATCTCGTATGCGCAGGTAGGGACAGCTGTGGTACTGCCTTCCCATCGCTCAGTGACTGAGGAGCATGGGGCATGGCAGTGCTCGGAGAGGTGTGAAACCTCACCGGACACCCGTAAGCAGCATCCCCAAAAATACAGGCTGGCTGGGGGAGCCAGGCGGGGAAAGGCTGCTGTCTCCCCAGTGTGCTGCTTAATGTCATCAGCAGCACAGGACTGCTTCACCATGTGTCCCCCCGCACGGGATCAAGCGGTATTAGAGACATGATCCTTGGGAAGTGCTGGGGGAAATGTCTTATGGTGCGAAACTGGAGGAGCTCAGCCTGTTTAGCTTATTAAAAAGAAGATCAAGAGGTGACTTAATTGTACTGTGTGAAGTATCTTCATGGAGAGAGAAAGGCAGGTATTAAAGGGCCGTTTAATCTAGAGGAGAAAGGCATCGCATGAGCCCGCGCCTGGAAGCTGAAGCCAGACAAATTCAAATTGGGAATCAAACAGACCTTTTAGAAAGTGAGTGTTAATAAAGATTAAACCACCCAGGAGAGTGGTGCATTCCCTTGCCTTTGATATATTTAGACCGAGACAGGATGCATTTCTGCGCCATACACTTAGCCAAGCAGGAGTTACCAGGCTTGGTACAGGAGTAATTGGATGCCAGACTCGGCCCTGCATCAGGAAGAGGTCAGGCAAGATGATCTAATGGTCTCTGCTGGCCGTCGGTCCTCCTGCGCCTGGTGGCTGTGATTTATCTGCCTGCTGCTGACCGGCTGATGGGGACATGGCTTTACCAAGAAAAATTGGTGGGGAAATGTAAGGGATGCGGGACTGAGTCAGCAGGGACAAGAAGACGACAAGCAAAGACTGACAGGCATGTGGGGAGAGTCAAAATATTAGAAAGAACAGTTGAACTCTGTGGACATTAGCAGACATGTAAATTTTTTGTGCATAGCCACCCCTAATTTTTCTCACAATTCCTTAAAAATAAAATCACCTCTCAAGTTTTATATTTACCACAAATTCAAGATTTTAATAGGAAAACCTCATTTGAGGAAAGAAAAATCCCAATTTCATGTGAAAAGGGTATGGTGAAATATTCCCTGAAAACCTCAGTGAGACCCAGGAGCAGCTCAAGAACCACTGCTCATTTGACAATGCTGAAGTATTTTGCAAGCTTATTTTCCTCTTTATTTTTATGAGCCGCTCCTGAGGGCTGGCAGGTGAATGTGGCTTCAGAGAGGAGCTGCCTTGGGTAGCTCCTTGTTGTTTTTAATAATGCTGTGATTTGGCAGAGCTCATCTCCCCCACTCAGTGCCCAGAGTCACTGCCCAGCCCTGCAGGATGGTGCACCAGGAGCGGGATTTTGAAATGCCACACAAAAGCATGGAGGGACGCATTGAGCCCAATGTCCCCAGGCTGAGCGACGGGCTGCTTCAGCAAAGGATGGAGATTGCAGCGGGCTCTTGCTGAGGAGTTGTTGTTCAAGGTACTTTTCATAATATTTAAAAAATGTGCGTGCTTCCTCTTACAAATGTTCAAACATCTTTAAAGTGTCTGTGGTGCCAAGCTGCTTCTCACCCTGTTTTAAGAAAAAACAAGCTTTCTTTAAGGAGAAGGAGCCACAAAAAGCACAGCAAGCCCAAAGTTAACAGCGAGCAGACCGAGACTAAATTAACACCAGCAAGATTTCAGCTGCCCCTCCAAAATACCGTGTCTCACGACAAAGGGTCTGGGAAAAGATGGGAGAACAGATTGGTTTACTGCATCTTTGTGGTGTCTCTGCAGCACAGATGAAGCTCAGGCTGGGTCCCCTTCCCCTTGCCAAGCCTGCGGTGGGGACTCCCAGCCCAGAAAAGTGGACAGTCAGAGGTGCAGGTGTGGCAGTGCCACCAGCACCCATGGGTCCAGCGCCATGGGGGATATGACTTGGGCTGCTGCAGCTGGCCAGTTTGAAGAAGTATCACCTGCAAAACTGCAGCATTAGCCCAAAAAAGGAGCCTGATGGTGAGAGGGAGGCAAGTGACAGGGAAGGAGAGCCTTGCTTTTCTCTGCTGCCATAAAGGCAGAGGCGAGGATGTGAGAGCATTAGCCATTGGCCGTGGTGCCCCAACTCCACGTGGATTACGTTGGCCAGCTTCAGCATTGGAAACAGGCAGCTAACAGTGAGTTTTTCTTTGTAACAGATAATAGTCAAAACAGCTTGAAAACTGTTCATGACAAGAGCTCTGAGAACAGCCAATGCTACACACACACAGAGCGAGTATTGTCATTAAGCGCTCTTTGGATGACAGTCCCAGCAGTTCATTATCCCCCATCACTGCTTGGGGAAGGCGGAGGAGGAGAGAGAGGGGTGAGAGGTTTTTTTAAAATAATGCTTTTTTTTTCTAAATTAATCTCCACTGTAAAGCAGAGCAACAAAGGAGCAATATAAAGACAGTGTCCTGCCTCGTCAGTGCACTCCGAGGCTGAGTGTGGGACTCCTGCAAGAACCAGTCAGAAACATCAGGCACGGACTGGTAGGGGAAGGAGATGGCCTCACAGTGAGCAGGGCTGCAGCCTGCCTCAGTGGGGCCGAGGGCTCTCTGCAGACTCAGCTTACATGGGGTTATGGCTGCTGCAGGGATCTGCTGCTGTGGCTGAGTTAAAGGTAGAACTGTAGGATCTGCAGTGGTGGTGCAGGGAAGGGAAGGGCCAGGCTGTGGGTTAGAGATGCATGTGTGAGTCTGGCACAGGGAATGGCAGCCCACGCACCTGTGCTGCAGTTTGTCACACTTGCTCTGTGTGGCTGCCACGGCACAGCACAGCACAGCAAGCAGCATGCCCCTGGGCAGGCAGCCTGCTCCACTCTGTGCCCGCACCCCACATCTGCATCCCAGTGTGCTCACCCCACGTTGAGCCAGGCGTGCAAGAGTGCCAGCAGCATGTCGAAATCGTGCACAGGGTGACCATGATGCTCCTGCTGCTGCCACATCATCCCCTGGGGCATGGAGCCGTCTGGGGGCATCTGCCACCCATGCAGTCCATTGCTGGCTTCGATGGCACCTGGCAGCACCTGGGTTTTTATAGTGATGCAGGTGATGTACAGCCACTTGACAGGGCAGCTGGGAAGGGACCAGGTCTCCATCTCCTCCCTTCCCTTTTCTTGCATGAGTTTTTTCGTTCAGGCCGCAGCCGGCGCTGCCACAGCTAATCACATCCACCCCTGCCGGCTGCGGTCCTGGCTGTGGAGGGGAGCCTGTGCAGGGCTCCCGCCCATTGTGGCACGTCCCCTGCCAAGGCTTTGCTGCTCAGTGTCACCAAAACACAGTTCCAGCCTTGATGTTATTTAATTAATTTTGCTAACGAATTGTATCTATCTCCATGCTTTCCTGCAGTGTTGGTTTGTTTGTTTGTTTTAAATATATGGTTTCTGGGTGTATTTTTTCCCTCTGGAAGTGCAAACAAAAGTTAACTTTTAAGACTGGCTAACTTTTCTGACCTGCATTAGGCAGCGGCTCCAGCAGATATCAGCTCCAGCCCCACCACCCATTCACAGCAAATGATGCACCAAGAGAGGGATTGGACTAGATGATCTTTCGAGGTCCCTTCCAATCCCTAACATCCTGTGATTCTGTGATCCTGTGAAGAGCTGGGAATCTCCTTCTCGGTGCAGGGGTGCTTGTGGGCAGGTTGCAGCTTCCTCACATGGCTGGAGGTGAGTGTCCCAAGCAACCCTTGTACATGTGCAGGGCAGGAGCGGGTCTCCTGGGTCTTGTCCTACAGTGGATTAAAGCCTGTAGTTACCTACACTCAGGGAGGAGATGCAGGGTGATGATCCTGGGGCAGGCACAGGGCTGGCAGCAGTTTGCATTTGTGGACTGAGCTGGAGTGAATCCTGCCTAGGCTAGACAGGGGTGTCAAAGAGATGGCATTTTATAATTCACCTCCTCGTTTGGAAAGGCAATGTTAGTTTTTATTAGGGACAGCGTTACAGTGCAGCCTGAGTTGCCTGACCAGGGGTTTTAGACATGAAAATCCCTGTACACCCAGAGGAGACCTTTGCATCCTGCTCACCTGGTTGGAGGAGCCTGGCACCCTGCCGCTGCCATCCAAATTGAGGGCATCCCTTGGGCATCAGAAGAAACATGGATGGGGCTTGTTAAAACTTGTGCAAATATTTTCCTAGCCTGCTAAGTTGCCCAGACAGCTGCGATGAGTCACTGTGGCTTCAGGGTGGCTCCATCCCTGCGCTTCATCAGCATTATCTGCCCTTCAGCTCCAGTATCTGGGGGAATCAGCATCGCTTATTCCCAAGTCAGGATGCTGAATCTCTTCAATTCCAGCAACATCACTGTGATCACAACCCTGTCATTATCCAGAGGCTGATAGCCTCAGGCAGAGGTGTTCATTTTTTAAGTCATTGAGCAATGTCCTATTTGTCGTACCATGGACATCCACAAATACTAGATATGGCAGTCCCTTCCATTCTCCCAAATCACCTGCTGACCCCTCAACCATTTGGCCCAGCCTCACCATCCTGCTTAGCCCTTGAAATAGATCTCAGTTTCTAGCAGCTTATCTGCAGGTCGCGTCACAGCCCCTTCCTCACGTGCCATGGTCTGGCATTGCCGCGTGGCAGGGCCTGCCAGGGACTGCAGAGCGCTATTTTAATGTTTTTGTCACGACACTCAAAGCATTACACCAGCTTGTTCCCAAAGCAGGGGACTGCTCTGTTTTAATGAGCTTTGGAGATTGTATCGGCAGCATGGACCCAGCCTGGACCCAGCTGTCTGATGGCGGTCAGTGGGGCTAATTAATCTGGTGTGGGCCCAGAGCCCTGTGCCTGCCTGCAGCCCCGGCTGGGGCAACGCCAACAGCGCGGCTGGGCTGCGGCTGTGATGTGAAACTGCCTCAGAACGTGTGCTTAAAGAGCCTGCTCTTACCCAGCTCTCCCCCTTACATTGAGGCTAACACTGTTTCTAATCTTAAAGTCAGTGGGGACTAACTTATTCCTTTGTAAAAAAGGAAAAGGACTATTTTTGAAACAAGGTCCAAGTGGGACTCTGACTCTCTCCGTAATGCCACCAGGCCCAGGTGAGGATGCTCCTCCCTGGTGCCTGTGCCTGCGGCTGGTCCCTGCAGAGCTGGCAGGGCCGAGGCTGGGGCTCCCTGTCCCAGGAAGATGGGCTGATGCACTTTCCCCACCCCGAATCCTCGAGGTTCACAGCCCTCCAGGGGTGCCTTCCCTGTGGGAAGGGTAAACAGTGCTGCTGCCTTTGCCTTTGGTGGCCTCAGCATATTCCTCTGGGTGCTTTCCCTGGCCCTTTGGCATGTGCTGCCATGCAAAGTGGGAAGGAGCTGCTTGGTGGGTGTTTGTGTATTTGAAGTCCAGAAAAGCAAGACTTGCCAAGATGGCTTTTGCTTTCCAGGAGGAAAGTGAGAGCAGGATAGGGGTTTTCTTCCTCTTCCTTCCCTTTAAAACAAAAGAAAACCAATTTTTACCTGCTTCAGCAGCTAATCACTGCCTGTGTGTCAGAAAGAGCCATGAAAAACCCCCTTTGCTTGGTAAAAGCAAGGAGACACATCTGTCAGCCTCACCGACGCAGCTGTCCTGCCACATGTTGGCAGGGAGGTGGCACCTTCCAAGCAGCGAGATTGTTTTGCAGAGACAGCAACAAGCAGTGGTGATGGGGAAGCCTACGGTGGAAGGCAGCACAGCTCCCTGGCCTGTCCCCATCCCTGTCCCCATCCCCATCTGGGCCATGAAGAATGGGTGGCCTCAGCATGGTGCTTGGCTTGGCCTTGGTGCAGGGCAGGAGAGGTTTGGGCAGGACTCCCAGTAACCGGGGAAGACCCTTCAGTGGAGGGCTGGAGGGTGCAGGAGAGGGATGTAGCGGGGATGGGAGTGTGTGAGCCCGTGGCTCCTGGTGAGTCCTGGTGAGTCCTGGCCAAGACTGCACATGTCACCTCTAGGAAGTGCCAGGCCTGCTTTTCTATGTATTTGCAGGATGTCTCCTCATCTAGCAAAATAAATAAGTGGATAAATAAGAATTGTTGGGCGAGACTCAGTGGCAGGGTGCCAGTCCCAGCCCAGCCAATTCATTTGCAGTTCTCATTAATTTGGGCTGACCTTTGCTCACATTTCCACCATGAGCATGTTCAAAACAAGGCAGACATTTAACTTTGTTTTGGGCAATGTTACTCTAATGTGGCTTTTTTCTGCATAGCTCTCTCTTTTATGGTAATCAAATGTACTGCCAACTTTTCTTTTGCTATGTAGACCAGCGAAGGGAACCAGATGCTTCGTGTTTTCCTCCGAAATGTATCTGAATGTTGTTTTTTGTTTAGTGTTTCAGAGAGAGGGCTGGCTTACAGACAGCATTTCGTAAATCCAGCCCTTGCTGTACCCTGTTTCCCAACTTACGGCGGGTCCTGGCTGCAGCTCGGGGCTGGATTTGCAGCCTGTCCTCAGCACAGTGTGGCAGCAGCCCCCATGGTGCTGCGAGGCTGATCCCTTGTCCCACGCCAGCTGTCCCAGCCTCAGCATGGCATGGCTGCCACCACCGGAGAAGACCCCACAGTGGGGGTCCCTGGTGATGTGGGGCAAAGGATTTGTCCAGGCATGGCCATCACACTGGCCTCTCGCACCACAGAGCTTCCACAGCGTGGCTGTGTTGTGCAACTGGGCACAGCTCTTGGTGAAGCTCTGGGGTCAGCCCAGAGCCACATCTCGGGGGAGCTGACCCCCAGTTCAGGAGCGGGTTGTTCTGCTGGCTGGGAGCTGCATGTGGCTTTGCCTGGCCAGTGCTGCTTTGCCTCTGGAAATGGAAGGGTTTCGCTCCAGCACGCCTGAGGACACTGGGGGTGTATGGGGTTCCCTGTGCCCACCCTCCTCACTGAGGGGTATAAGGCTTGTGCTCTATGTGGTAGGGTCTGCTCCTTCTTACCTGTCCGTGCAGGGTCTGAATTGCTGAAGCCCACCCAACAAATTCTTGCTACACAAGAAAAACAAGCTGTCTCGGGCAACCGTGTCAAAAATACCTGTGCCACTGGGGCAATTTTGGCCATTTTTAATAATGTTTCTCCTCTACCTCCATCTGTACTTCTGCTGCTATTTTTATAATAATTTCTCTGCTTTCAACTCCTTATCTTCTTTAGCTTTCCTTCTCCTTTTCTCCTTTTCAGTCTTTATGCCCTAAAATCTTTTAATCGCTTTTTTTTTTTCTTTTTTGGGTCTGATTGGGCATTATTTCTTCTTCTTTGCCAGATTTATATGAGCTGTCAAGTCCCGCAACCGTTTGTCTCTGCCTGATGACAGACTTGCCTTTTCCCCCCCAAATCAGATTCATGGCTGTTCTTTAAGGCCCTTTAATATTTTAATGCTCTGACTATAAATTTCATTTTCTTTAAGCTCAATCCTTCTGCAGGCCTTCCCGGGGCTGGGTTGGTGGCTGCCCCCCTGCTCCCCGGTGTGATTTGCGGTGTGTCGCAGGCAGCATTTGGGGTGGTTTTGCTCCATGCAGGGGAGGGGAGCGTAGCAGGAATTCACTTTTCCTTAAGCTCAGATGGTTCTTCAGAACTTGATAGGAATTGACTTTTTTTTTTTTGCTTCCAAGCTATGATTTGTTGTGGGCTTGTTGTGCTTTTTATTAAAATGCTCTTGTGGAGTGCTTAAAAAGGTTGGCTTTATGGAGCCCCAGCTTCCTTCTTTAATAAATGCAGCCTCAGCTTACAGTTTTTCCCTCTGATGTGTCAGCTGGGGGACTCACTCTCCATCTCAAATGCACCCAGACTACTTAAATCATCCTTATTTCTCTCAGAGGGAGAGAGACTTTTTTGCTCTGCAAAACTTTTCACACCCTAAGTTAATAAAACGTCTCTGCTGAAAGGGCTGGATGTGACACTGTGCTGAGGATTTCATGGCCGAGTGCTAGATTACTGCTGCAGTGTAAAGGGCTCCCCAGCTCTGGTAAGCATATTGAGTGTCTTCTTAAAATATGAGGTTGAAATTCATTTGGCAATGGCTGTTCCCGACGGCTGCTGGAAGAGCTCACCCCCTTTGCCAGTGTGGTCGAGCTGGACACCTCCGGGAAGCTCTTTCCAAGGAGCAGCACAGCCCAGGGCTGCCTCTGCATTGTCCAACACAGCCCATGGGGGAGGTGGTGGGGCAAGGCAAGAGCTGCCCTCTGCCTCTGCTGAAGGCCACGCTGCTTGGGAGTGTGCTCCGACGGCTGCAAAGAAGCTGGGCTTGAAGCCAGGGCAGAGTTACTCTCTGTATAAACCTGAGAGAGCACAAGGGCAAAAACAGTGCTAGAAATTTTGATGGCATTTGTAAAGAAGTCAGTCAACTCCGTTATTAAGTGTAAGATTGGCAGCTGATCTGAGGGGTGACAAAGCAGCCCTGCATCACACCAGGAGGGACCTGATAGGAAATTATCAGCAACATCTGGGACAGCTATTTCCTCTGGGTTTGTAAACATTTAACTGAGGAAATGTTATCAAAGTCTTCTGCAGCAAACAGTCCTGCGCTGCCGGCCCACGCTGGCTCATCCCGCAGCCCTCCACCCACCACAGCGGCACAAGGAAGCAGGGCTATATTTCTTCCCTTGATTTTTGGCACCCGGGCCAAGGCGGGGGTAGAGCTGCTGAGTGTGTAATTCAGTGCTTTCCATTTCGGATATTAGTAGTGCAACTGAGTTATGATACAGGAGCCTAGAGAGGAGTCATTCCCTCTCAACACATTAAGGATTAGTCATTTTCCTATTAAACTGCTTTAGTCATGGTGAGTTTGTTGCCTTAAATGGGTGTCTGTGTGTAACAGGCATTGATAAGAAAGCCTAATCCTACCGGGTCAGTGCGAGTAACAATATGGATCTATTGAATTCAATGCAGATTTTGCTATGAACATGTAAAGACCAAAACTTGGTGTCCCCTCCATATTTACAGCCACAGGTCTCTGCTGAGCAGCCACCGGAGCAGCCAAAGTAAGGCTGAGAGGTGTGATGTGGGGACAGCAGCAGTGGCACCGACTGCAGTGAGGTTTCCAGTGCCCAGCTCACCAGCAGTGCTTGGGTGGGTTCACCATCACTTCTCACATTTGGGTGGGTTTGGCCCATCTGGGGTGTAAAGTTGTGAGGTGTGAACTATAGTAAAGAGTACAATCAAACTTCCTCAGGGACGGGCAGCGGGGAGCTGCTCCATGGAGAGAAGGTGCCTTTGTGGGGGCCAGTCACAGTGGTCCGAGCATAGGGAGCCTGGCAGGTAGAGAGATCTAAAGGCAGCATGCTGCAATGGGCAGGCTCCTCATGGTCCCTGCAAGGAGGGGAGGTGAGCACCAGCCTCCATCCTGCCTGCCAAATCATAGAATCACTTTGGCTGGAAAAGATCTTGAAGATCATTGAGTCCAACCATAAGTCACTGTTCATGGCAAAGCCGGCACCAGGTTTTGCTCCGTCCCCTTAGATGGTTGGTGATAGCACCAGGCTCCAGGAGACAAGAGGAGCTCTTCAGAGAGAGACAGAGGAGAGAGGGGCAGCGGGAGGCTCTGCTTGCACCTGCCTGCAATTAATTAATTACGAATCCACTCATTAGCTCAGCCCTGTGGCTCCCCCTCACTGCCAAGCCCCCAGCTGTCCAGAAAGCAGGTCATTATTTGAAAAGATTTCCCATTAAACCCGAAAGCAAAGGAATATTTCAAAGAAGAAGGGGTGAGAGAGACAGTGAGGGTGTGTGCACGACTGCAATCAGCTCTCGAGGATGTGCTGGAGTGGCTGGATCCCCA
This sequence comes from Antrostomus carolinensis, assembly GCF_000700745.2. Classification (NCBI taxonomy): domain Eukaryota; kingdom Metazoa; phylum Chordata; class Aves; order Caprimulgiformes; family Caprimulgidae; genus Antrostomus; species Antrostomus carolinensis. The sequence goes on along the minus strand of NW_010319247.1, from coordinate 35,316 downwards.
TCTTGGTG
>NW_010319247.1:34864-35158 GCF_000700745.2 Antrostomus carolinensis | reverse complement strand
CAACCCCCAGGTCCCGCCCTGCCGGCTGCAGAGCAGCCCACCCAAATGTAATCCCAGTTCGTGCTAAAAACCCCTAAAGATTTCCGTTTCCTGGTGTGGGTGCCTGCCTCCCCTCTGTGCCCAGGCAACAGCTACAGCCCAGCTCTCAGGCTTTTAACCCAGCCGGTGCACACATCTGCTTTGCCGCCCGGTTTTCTATTACCTGCGTTCTGCTCCTCGCTTTAGCGGAGGCGCCTCTTTAACTGCAGTGATTTACAGGCGGGGTTAAGGGAGGGGGGGGGGGTGAAAAAATTT
>NW_010319247.1:26433-34823 GCF_000700745.2 Antrostomus carolinensis | reverse complement strand
CGCTGACAGCCTCTCCCCCAGGTATCAATCTGCACATCAGTTTTTTATTCCTGGCTGAGGGAAGGGCTGTCAAGGTTGCAGCTACACTGTCATCTTCATCTAAACTGCCAGCTGCCCTTCATCGCTTAAAGACCCTCTTCAACACAGGCGCGCTTTGGGAGGGGACCACCGCGTTGGAGGCAAGGAGACAGCAGCAAAATTTCATTTGCTCTGGAGCTGCCCTGGGCTTGATGGATTTGCTGTCATTTGTCAGGGCACTCATAAATAAACAAGAGGCTCCATGCGGCAGGTTCAGCCCCACTGCTGCTCCAGCCGGCTCCCTGCAGCCCTGCGCTGTTGGCCGGTGCGGGGAGAGCGGGAGGGGACCACCGCGTTGGAGGCAAGGAGACAGCAGCAAAATTTCATTTGCTCTGGAGCTGCCCTGGGCTTGATGGATTTGCTGTCATTTGTCAGGGCACTCATAAATAAACAAGAGGCTCCATGCGGCAGGTTCAGCCCCACTGCTGCTCCAGCCGGCTCCCTGCAGCCCTGCGCTGTTGGCCGGTGCGGGGAGAGCGGCAGGGTGTTGGGACCCCTGTGAGATGCAAGGCTCACCCTGGGCCATGGCCACCATCAGGGCATTGGGACAAAGTAGAAACAGGGTGGAGAAGACAAATTTGTGGGGACAGCCTTGGCTTTGGGGTTTGCTGTGGGTCCCCACTGCTGGATGCCTCTTGTGACACCCAAGGATGGGGCTGACACTAAACCACAGAGGACTTTCCAAGTCTAGTTACTGCCTGCCAGCACAGGGCCATAGGACCAGGACAGGGGCATGCTGGCACCTGCATTCTGGTGAGTGGGTGGCAAGCTGGGACAGTCTGGCCCCATGTGTGCCCCTGAAGCTGGCTGAAAGGGGTGGGGAGGGTGCATGGTGTCTGTGCCACCATGCTAAGAGTCACCTCCAGCTTTGCATGCAGCTGGCGTGTCCCCACAGTATCCCCCGTCACCCCCATCCCCTGGCTGGCCAGTGCTGTGCCATGTGGTTGCACTGCAAAGCCCTGACTGCACGTTTCTGCCCAGCAGCGAGCTGCTGTAGGCCTAAATGCTGTTTTCCTTAGTCTAAAACTGCCCTCCTCTCCGGGGTCACTGGCAGTGCGGGAGGGACCCGTGTCTGCTTTTGGCTGTGTGCTCAGGTGCAGCTCTTGGGCCAGAGCAGCTTCCAGCCATCCCCGGCTCTGGGAGGAGAGCCCTGTTGGAGCGGGAGGACGCGTGTGTGTGCAGAGTCCACAGGGCAGCAGGCAGCCCGGTGACAGGCTGCCCCGGGGTGACCTCCCCAGGGGGACGGGCAGCACACAGCAAAGGAGGGCAGTGGGAATGGCCCCACATGTCCCCAGCTGTGCCTTGGTTTCCCTGGGGACTTCTGGCTGCCTATAGCCCTCCCAGTTCAGTTTTCTTGTTGTTGGCTCCTTCATAAATAAAAAAAGCCACTGAAGCATAATCTCTACCATAATGTTTATTAAATAGTAATTTTAAAAGGTTTTTATACAAATCATATAAACACAGTTTGATTTTTTTTTTTTTTTTTTTTTTTTTTTACACTCAAGAATCACAGTAAAAGCTCTTTAAGTCCACAAGTCCTGGCTCAGCCAGTGAACGGTCAAATACCTTGAACTGCAAATCCTGGAGAAGTTCCATTTCTGTGTATAATTTCTTACTGGTTTAATTCCCATGCTCACCCCCAGCAACTTCCCACAAAATGAAATCACCCAGCACTACAGGCTGCCTGGTAGCAACATGTCCTCGCCATGGGAAGGGTGTGGAGGCAACAGCCCATTTCAGCAATGGCATTAACACCAATTTTTATTTTTTTTTTACTTTTCTCACTTTCACAGAGGGAATTGCGATCAGCAAACCTAATCTATTTGCAGAGGAGGATGCAATGAATTGAATGCACAGATGAGGGTGGTGGTTTTTTTTTTTTTTTCCTGTTGAAGTTACAATCAAACACAGTTTTCTGTGGAACAGTAAAGCACCCAGCAGAGGTAAGTGAGGTATCGGCTTTGCAGCATTATTGGCCTGCTCCTGCCCGGCAAGCGCACGCACGTGGACCCTGCCCTGTCTGGAAGGGGCGAGTGGGACACGCAGAGTGGACGCTTTGCTGGGCACATGCCAAGTTAGTGCCAAGATCAGCAGTACTCTCCTGCCCCAGATCAAGAGATATACTAACACGAGTCAGTCCCATGGAGTAAGTCACATACACGATACATACAGAGAATTCACGTGCGTGTGCAAACACAGTATTTCTGAATATATGTATATACGAACTCTTCTCTCTGTACGTCTACTAGACACCATAACATCACCTTTTAAATTATATATTTTCACCTATTGTTTGCCTAAGTCAACTTTTCTACTGTATGGTCCTTTCCCATTCATCCTTCCCCTTACCTGTGATTTGAAGGGGATAAAATCGTTGAGCAGCAACAATCCAGCTTTGAAATGGTCTGGTACATTTCCTCTTGCTGCCTCCGTTTCTTTTGTACAGTAAAATAACACCCCTGTGGAATTTGTCCACGAAGAATGCCAAAAGAAATAAGGTGATTTGAAAGGAGAATCTAAGATACATTTGCTGCCGTTTCTGTTGGATGCACAGTGTGAATTAAAAAAAATGAAGGCCTTTGTGTGTGCGTGTCTCTGCATGTGTGTGTATGAACGTGGATGTTTTGATGGCACAAGCTGGTATCTGCTTCCCCACTAACACATGCATCTTTCTTATAGTGGAGAACTTGTCTTCTCCACCCTCCCCCCTCCCCCAAAAAAAAGCTCCTAATGGAGCTTTTCATGAAACACTAAACAAATATTCCTATTCCCACTGCACTGAGGAGCAGCTGTGGCACTGTCCATGCTCATCTCCTCTCCAGATGTTGCTCGTCTCCTCAAACACCTGTCCTCCTGCAGGATGTGTTTGCAGGGGCTGTGCAAACTGAGCTTCACAGTACATCATATCTTCGGCACTCTGTGGTTAGTGAGGAAAAAAAATCCATCCCCAACCCAAACTCTTTGCTAGGCAAAATGTAAAATCAGGACATGTCAGGTGTTTCCAAAGAGCCCCTGGAAAAGCAAACCCAATGTGCTGGAAAGGTTTCTTGCTCACATACGTGCAAGCTGATAGGGGCAATCTGTCTGCACGGAATTGGAAATGAAGGCATTGGTTTGGGGCCCAGCATTTGAACTCTCTTTCTTTCTCCATTAAATTGTTTTCATAATACTCCTCTCCCACAGCACAGTGGTAAGTAGAGAGGGATCAGCTGCCAGACAATGTAGCCAGACCACTTGAAAGTAGAAGGACCAGACTTCTTCATCTGGGCTCTACTCGGTAGAGAGCAGTGAAGAGCATTTTGCTGGGGAAGGATGAAGGCCTCATTTGTTTGATACAGCACTGATCATCAGATGGAGGAAAAATACTTCTAAGGCACTTGTTCAAAATAAAACAAAACACAGCTCATAAATAAAATTTCAGGTTTCTGCTGCTGGTCAGGAGCAGCACAGCTTTGCTCCAAAGGGGGTATGACGGCAGCTGCTTGGTCCATTGGTGTTGACAGCGCCAGCTCTCGTCCACCAGCTCCAGGGAGAAGGGGAGTGTCGTGAAGGTGAGGAGGGTTGGTGGGTGCCATGGCCGGCTCCCTGGGCTGCGGACACAGCTCCAGCCTCCTTCCCTCTTAATTTTCCCTCCTTGGCACTTTGGAGAGGCCTTGGCGCTGTGCCTCAAGTCAAACCCCAAGTGAAGCCCCCTTCCCAAAGCTGTTGCCTGAGTGCTGGGAGCCTGACAGACTCTATCTTTTGTTTGCTGCAATTTTCTCCTTATAGAAAAAAAAAAAAAAAAAGAAAAAAAAAAGGACAGGATCAAGAGGGGTGGGAGATTCAAAGAAAGGCCTTCCTGATGAAGGTCTCAGCTGTTGCAATCCAAGATCTGGATTTAATAAATGGCTCTTATTCACAAATCACTTTAAGGCTCTTCAGCTTCTCTCAAAGAGGTGCTTCTACACATAGGGTTTCCTTTCTATTTTATTTCTGAATGACTTCAGAAAGCGCTGCTGTTACCATTGACACTAAGCCCAGTATTCCACCTTTTCCCCCTACTAGGAAAAGGAAAATTGCAGGTAACAACACGCTTCCATTTTCAGGACTGGAAACTGCACCTTCCAGGACTTAATGTGAGGTGCACAGATCCCTACACCAAAACGGTATCTGGACAGGGTCTAAAATGGACAGGGTCTCTGTGTGTGTGTGTTCACATTATTTCTAAAGACAGGATGGCTGAAGAAATCCCTCAGCCTTCTCAGCAACTCACCAGAGAAAGGAGGTGGGAATTAACGATCAACGTTTAGTTTCTCACAGCCAAAAGGTAAACCAGTCTCCCTCGCCACATCCCAGCCACTTGCATCAGCAGAAAATGAAGATGAACAAATAAGGGTCTCAGTCCCTCCTTGCCCAGCACAGTCCGGTTTGCGGGAATGCCTGCTCGGTCCTGTAACCTGGCGGCAGGAGCAGTGCCTCCTCCCACGCCCTCCTTCCCTCTTATGGCATTCAGTTCCCATAGAAAACAGCAAAAGAAGTAATCCCTGTCAGCCCACCTCACCGGGTGCAATGCCAAGGGTGACCCCAGGGCACCCATCAGGCCTCTGAGCAGCACTTCTGGTGGTTCATCTTGACTTTGTGCTTGATGCCGTCGTACAGCTCAAAGTTGTAGTTCTCCAGTGTGGTGGAGCTCCGTGAGGACAGCCCAGTGTACGAGCATGTGCAGTAGAGAAGCAGACCAGCACAGATGGCTCCGAGGAGGACACCAAGGGAGCTCATGGCTATGATGGTCACCAGGATGGGATCCAGGGTGTAGAGCCAGCTTTTTTCTTTGTCTAGCTTCGGGGTTCCTGGAGAGTTAGTAGAGAACAGTGTGTCGTTCCTATCCGATCCAAAGTAATCTGCAGTGGAATGGGCACTTATTATCCAGGGATCACTTTTTTTTTTCCTCCCACCTTTATGCATTTCTCACTTGGAGCTGTGATGATCTTATAAGACTATAAGCCCCTCTATGGGTATATCTCAGTAGGATTTGCTAACCCAGGTCTAGCAGTAATGTAAAGCACCAAACTACCAAGAAAGTTAGGTGCCCTAATTCACTTTTACATCTCAGGCGACGTAAATAGCATGCTAGCATCTTACCCCCACTGAAACTCTGGCCCTTCAAGTGCCACTGGGTTCAAAACTATGGAAACAATCTGTCACAGCTCCCAGACTTAATTTTCTCCATTTACAAGTCAAAATGCCACACAAGCAGCAATTAATGCTTGAAAGATCAGTTCCACTCGTCCTAACACAAATACAATATATTGACTTTGCGAGGCTGCTGGCTGTTGAAAAAGGAAAACAAGAAAAGAAAACTAATGTCTTTGTCCAGGCTCTGAGCCACCATTTGAGTATTAGTTCTCAAATGTGTTCTAGCTCCTAACCCCCATTAAAGCTGACGTTTATGAGTAATTGTAGCTTTGAAACACAAGCTCCCCCAGGTAAATTGCGCATGTGGCATTTGGGTACCAACCTGGATCATTGTTGTCTTCAAAATCTTGCTCAGAGATTGGAAAGTCATCCTCCACTCTCGGGAAGTTCACTAGAACAACAAAATGGGAAGCACTGTTTGTTTAAAGAGGCCTTTCTGGGGCATTATTGTCACTGGTCACTGGATTGCAAGATTGGCCAGAAGAAAGTAATAGCTGAACTACTGCAAGGCTCTTCCTCATGGAAGGAGAAAGAACTCTTCCTTTTCTTCCTTTGGACAAAGTAAATAAAGACTCTTGCATACTTGAGAGAACAGGATCTGCCCACTACATCACATTTCATGACCACCAAATGACCAGCTTTTAAGAAGGAAAAGTGAGTGAAAAGCAAAGAAACCAGATAACTTGAATAGCACTAAAATATTGTCATTGGTGTCTGCATAATGTCCATAATTCACCATTAACATGCTCATGGGTATTATCCTTACAACTCTGAATAGGATCTTAGTGCCTGTCATTACTTGCCACTAATGCTAGATCCATTTAGCACACTCTACTTTTCATCTTTTCCCATACATTTTACTGGGCACAGAGCTTCAGTGACCCAGTTTCTCTTTGGGTTTCAGATAAATTCACAGTAATTTGAGGAAGTCATGTATCATCATTACATGTTTTAATGCAAAAGCTAGTTGAAATGGGAAGAGTGGCAAATGGGTGTCCATATCTAGGCATTTATGTTAACATTTCTCTGATCCAGATTCCTTTTAGTGGTGACATTTCTTTATTGTTCAGCACAGATCAAGCACTAGTAGCCAAACACACATGCTGCAATCTGTCTTCCTAGCATTATCTCTACATATAGTCACCATGGCTCTTTTTCAGTTTTCCAAAAGAAAATGCCCTTTCATTTCAATCTGCTTAGATTTTTCAAAGCTGACTGTAACTTGGGGTGCTCAACTGAGAAGGCACCTCAAAATGATCAGGAATGTAGAAAATCAGGGATTACTAGAAAGCGGTAGAAGTCACACCGTTAAAATAGTTGAGGCTGAAAACCAAGGCTACTTCCTGTCTTGTGCAAAAACAGAGAAGAGTTTAAACAAGAAGAGTTTAAAGAAGTTACTTACAAACAATCAAAACTGAAGAACATAACGTGTCTAAAAAGCCATGTGCAAAGAAATTATTCAAAACCTTATAAAAGAATATTTGTGTATATTTACATGGAGATTTAGAACTTGAAAAGGCCTCCTGAACTGTCAAATCCATTTTTTTGGTATTACAGGCAATAGGATCAGGCAATCCCCACTACTGATATTTCAAGGTTTGCTTCCAGAGCAGGGGGCTCTGCTGAATGCCACACTGCCCTAGCACCACCTTACCCCTGACTGCAGTCATCCTCCATGGTGGTACTAATGATACCTTCCCAAATACCCATTCTTTGGGCAGAATTGTCTTTTGCCCTCTGCACTCAAAGGATTAAGGGATTTCTTTGAATTTTCAAGTGAATCTGGCAACAGGAACACACAAAACCCAACACTTGCCCCTCCTGACAATGAGCTCTGTGTCTACTGAGCCAGGTAATTAAGCTGACTCGAGGCTGCTGGTAGCTTGTTGAAGAAACATAGGTGCACACCATCTTCTGTAAATCCTCACTTTAGCAGTGAGTTCACATGATTTCTCAACACTTCCAGAACTGACAGGCCCAGATGGCAACATCTTAGGGCTGGGAGAACTGCCTGAGGGCCTCTTGCAAACATTTAGAGCCGAACATGTGGAAAAATAACTTGCAAAGCAGTTCACAGGCGGAGATGTCTGCTTTGCTAGTCCTCTGTCAGAAGACAAGCAGTGAAATTTGCCATCCGTGTCACCCACATAACCCTACAGAAACTGCAGGCTGCTCGAACAGGGGCAAAGGTGGAAATGGCACCACAGTCTGCCCAAGGAGCCCGTGTGCAGGCAGAGGCCATTGGAAGTCTTTTGCCTTTCCATATTGTAGCTCCTCTAAATTGTGTGTGAGAACAAACTAGCAATTTGGTGCTTTTTTATTTCCCAGGGTAGCCTTGAGGGAAAAGCCAGAAAAAACAAAGCATCAGTTAATCAACACTGTCAAAAGAACACCAGTTCTTCCAGCCTGAAAGGAAGGAGTACTGGGAAAACTTGAAAAGAGAGAACAGTTACACAAAAAGCCCAGCCCAAAATCTATTTACTCTTCTAGCAATTTTCTCAATTCCCCATGCTAATATGACTCCAAGTTCTGCCTAAATGATATCTTCCTCCCCGTCCATTCTCTTTCCTCCTCAGGCCCATGGTAAGCCCTCATTCTTCTGTTCCCTGCATACCATTTCATTGCTATCAGATTGTATGTTGTCATGCAGGGCTCTATGCTGACTTTGGAAAAATACAACTCGATGTTTCTTTTTCCATACTGAGGTTTCTCGAGTCATTAACAAAATCAGCTCTGGCTGTGTGGCTGTCTGCGGGAATTGAAGCTGGTGGGCTCAGTTCAGTTCCTAGTGGAGATGATTTCCCGTCACAGAAACTTGCCTGCTATTTGTCATCACTTAGGCTCCCTTGTGACCAATCTCAGCAATATTGTCACAAGTGGAGCAGGCCATGGAAAGGGACCCCCATGGAATGCAGTCCCTGGAAAAGTCCTGCAAGCTGCTGGGCAGAATGGGAGCATGCATCGCTCTGTGCTGTGGAGGGCTGTTTCCTTAAAGGGCAGCTTTCAGGCACAATTTATTTTGCATTTTAAAAGGAAAAAAAATATATGCTGGAGATGGGTAGGCAGGAAAGTTAAGGGGAACTGTATCTAAACAGGAGGAGCACCTTGCTCGAGTGAAAGGCCCTTTTTAAAGTGTG
>NW_010319247.1:19701-26398 GCF_000700745.2 Antrostomus carolinensis | reverse complement strand
GATGTTAGTGATGCTGTTGGAAAGGGGCAGATGCTGAGGAAAGGCTGTTATCTGTTGGACCTGAGAGCACTGCCAGCTAAAAGGCTAATTTACAGGACCTGGAAAAAAGAAAGATGAGATCCTAATCAAAGATAAGGAACAACTTAAGTACTATGTTCATATGAACTCACACGGAAGGAGAGCAGGAGAGAATTAGTATTTGCAGAGATTAAGGAGCTTTAAATGTATGTCTGTTTTAAAATAGTAGCAGGGGCAGTAAGGATTGGGACAGGGAGGGGGTTACTGGAAGGGGGATGACGTGCTCAATATGCCTCACCAGGGTGGATGGGGGAGGCACAAGAGCAGCCGAGGGTCTCCAGTGTCCCACCACAGACATACACGTGCCTGTTGCAGGAAAGCTCTCCAAACCTGCCCAAGGCAGCTCACCTCTGCAGAGCTGAGCTCAGTGCATCATATGGGCTGGCATGGACTTCTGGCACTATGCATGTTCAATGCCATCCTGCCTGCACGGGCTACCAGCAGAGCCCACCGCCTCATGCAGAGACACCTTTGCACCAAGCCAAGAGATGTTGCTTTAGAGAGGACACTCAGTCCCAGCAGCTGGAGCCTAGACACATTACTCCATGGCAAATGACCATCATCAAGAAAAAAACTGCTCTTCCTTTCTAGACTGCCTTCGGTCTAACTCCACTGCCTCCTTACAGGTCCCTCCCTCCCTCCCAGGGCAGAGCTCTATTTATCACCACGTGTCTCTCTGCACACAGGTATTTACAGATGGTGGCTGTGGTGCCTCTTGGGCTCTTTCTAGGTGAACAAAATTATTCTCTCAGTAGGAGACGCTTTTCCAAAATTATGTATCAAACTTGCAGCAATTTCCAGCGCATTTGTTGCCTGCCTCCAGCCTCTCTGGCACATGGGAGCCTGGCCTGGAGAGTGGGAGCCTGGCCTGGAGAGCACCCAGGATGTGCTCCCACCATCCCACCATCCCACCATCCCTGTGGTCCTACTCCCTGCTTCCCACAGGGGTCCACTGGCTCTGGGGCCAACTGGGGATGCACCAGGTGATGGTGGCTTGTGGGCTCTGCTACTTATGGTCTTTCAGTCCCCAGTAGCATCTCTGGTTGTGCCTCCTGGTACAAAACAGGAGTAGCCGGCTGCCCTCTCCACAGTGGCAAAACCATCGTGTGCTGTTTGCTTCCCTGAAAACAGCAAGTGCCCTTCTGCATGCTCACCCCTCGCTCCTGCTGCCACAACAGCCAGCTCGGCTGGCATTATCCCGCCCGGCAAGGGGACATCGGAGGTGCACGGCTGTGCTGCTGCCAAACAGCACCCACCAGGGCCTGAAACATTAAACCCAGCAAAGCCAGGAAAACAGAGTCAGAAATTACTGCTCCTCAGCCTTGGCAGAGAGGCAGAGCTGCAGCTCCACTCTGATCCTCACTTTTCTCCCTTTGCTCATGCCCAGCCCTTTTCTCTCCACAGCAATAGCGTGACTCTCACACACATTTTGGTTTGACATAGCAAAGCAGCAGCCATGGCCTCACCTTGACACTGCTCGTTCAGTGATGGCAGCGCAGCGCTGATCCCCCGGCTGGGAGCTCCAGGCTGAGGGGAAACACCTTCCACCCTCCGTGAAGGGGGAAGCGCTTCTCAAAGCAGCAGCACAGGCACCAGGCAGAAACACTCCCTGTGAATCCCCCACTGACCTATTTCCAGACAAAAATCCACCTCACCTCTCTCTTTCCCGCTCTCCGGAAACACAGAATGATTTTAGTTTACAAAAGGGCTAAATCCCTGCCAAATTTCACATTAAAACAGTGCTTTGGCTACAGATGAGCGTTAAAGAAAGCAAACAAGCAGCCTCTCCCCTGGCCCAGCTGCCCTCTGTGGCATGGGAACCCCCAGACCTTATCCTCTGATTGACTCGGGGCTGTCCCAGCAGCCTACATCGCACACACCGTGGTGCCATCTTCAAACTGGGGGGCACCGAGGACCACCTTGGGCTTCCTGTATGCAGGAGAAGTGTGGCTGGGCAGGTGAACACCCCCACCAAAAGCACGCGGGTGATATGAAGCCAGGCTTGGTGCTTGGAAGTGAACATGAGCAGGCAGCTATTTCCAGCCCCAGCACTGCCCCCCGACACGCAGCACCCCCCGACGTGTCCTGCTTTTGTACCTCTCGTCATCACTGGCACAAGGTGAGGGAAACTGTGGTGCATGTGTACGGCATTACAGTGGCATTACACACCATGGTTTTCCTCTCCCTTAGCATGGGACTACCCAGGTAAGGAGCTGCTTTTTGGGTTTGGTGCTCCATGCTGGAGCTCACCAGTCCCAAACTGAGCAGCACCTCGGTGCAAGGCAGCGCTGCCAGCCCACCACCTCCACACAAGGGCTTGGAGCTGGGGGAGAAGCTGGCAGCTCTGCTGCATCCTGATATGTTTATTGCCCTCCCCGTCGTTGCTGTTTGTTTTTACAGCGGCAATGGCTAACGACACTATTCCTCAAACTGGCAGTCACGCCTGCAATCGCTGCTAAAAGCCGCCAAAGCCACTGATGGAGGAGCTGTGGCGGAAAGCCAACAGGCTGTCCAAGCTCGCGTCAAGGCCCTCGCCTCGTGTCTGCGTGCCAAGCTCTGCTGCCCTGACACAGGGTAAGCTGGGGCTGGCCCCGATAAAGTCATCAGGTTTTCACAGGATTTCCAGAGGGGCAAAAATCCCAATGCAGCCCCGTGCACAATCCGGTTTCTACCTTATTTTCTTGCACTCACCAGCAGAGGAACTTCAACCCTGCCCAGGAAAAAGCCAACCTTGCCCTTAGAGCCTGGGGAAGCAGCTCTGGGTTCCCGGTACCAAGTGTCATCTTGCAGGCGCTCACCCCAGCAGGACGCTGGCCTGGATGTGTGTCCATTCTCCAGGCTGGGTGGCCAAGCAGCCTGATCCCGAGCCATCACCCATCTTGGGCATGCTGACATTGCCCGGGCAAGGCGTAGCACAGCCCTTCCCACAGCACCCTTTGCTTCACCAGGCCATCACTCCCTCTTGCACACCCGCCTTTGCCACTGCCGTTGCCCCGTGGGCCCTCTCCTGACAGCTGCATGGAGCCGTTTTCCCTACAACATGGCAGCAACTGTGGAGATAAAAAGACTGACACCATCATCCCACATACAACTGGGGGAGCCATGTCCGGACCCTCCCCATGGCGCACAGGAGACATCAGGCTTCTACTCCTAAATGCCACTTGCTGAAATACAGAGCCCCTACTGCTACCCTGAAAAGTTCACTCTTTGGTTTTTTTTATTTTTTTTTTTAAGTAGAGTCTTAAATGCCTGAAGTTACTTGCAGAGGAGGTTGCATCAAAATCACACTAAGCTGTATTTATTTTTTTAAACAAAGCGTGCTAATTTTAGCTGCTTTCTTCCCTATGATGGGCTGCAGCCTGAGCAGCACCCAGCTCTCCGGTCAATCTGGCTGCGGCGCACATACGGAATAATTAAACCCTGAATGATTCCTCCCTGTTCGTCTGTTTACTTAACAGAATTTTTTTCTTCCTCGTTGGGAAGCCATCAACCAGTCTCTCCCTCCCTGTTTTTCGCATGTGCATATTTGTTTTGAATTTTACTTGGACAGTCACTGAAGTGTACAAAATGCAAATTACAAGTGTATGGGCTTTGCTGTACAATTAGAGGAAAAAAAACCAAACCAACATGGCATGGGTGCTCAGCTTTACTCGTGTTTGAACAGCCAACGTGAGGAAACACATTTGAATTATTTTTTTGTTGATGGCCTAAATTCCTAGTAAAGCCAGGAAGTTTCATTGCAAAGCTGAGCTGTATGCCAGGGTAAAAAGAATGATAGAAAGAAAATAAATGCAGAAGGGAAAGAAAAACCTCTCAAACTGGCAGCAAAATATATTGCACATGAAATGTGATGCTCTAAAGGGGCAAAAGGTGCACCTGAAAAAGATGGGAAGGGCAAATGCTGCAGCAAAGGTCCCTGTAACAAGCTGGGAGGACTTAGGTGGAGGAAAGGCAGGGGACACACAGTTCTCCAAACCCTTGGTGCGGTGGCACCTGGGCCACTCCCATGCAGCTCTCCTCTTCAGTCTGACATGCAGAGGCCTGGCAAGGATTTTACAGAAGAGGAACACATTGCCATTTCCATTATTAATTTTGGTAATGGCTTACCCAGTTTTCGTTGTGCTCAGGCATGGAGGGCATGGCCCAGCTTAGCTGGCAGCCAAGCCGGCCCTCGGGGCCCCAGGAAGTCAGATGCCCTGTCTCCAGGGACCCCGGCCAGAGAAATTTTGCATAATCACACTGAGCAATTTAGCACTTAAGCAACGTTAGCAAAATCCCCAAACAATCCTGAGTGTCAGGCCAGCCGCCCAAAACTCCCACTAAGGACTGGTACAAATGTAATGGATCTAAAAGCCAGTATTAATGGCCCGATCCCGAGTGCAGCGACACAGCAGCTGTGCTGCCAGGAGCTGGGGGTTAGCCGTGGGGCTGAATGCAGCAGGAACGGGAGCTTCACCTTCCTAAAGGATACAGCCCTGATGCTCCAAAAGAAAACACAGAGCCCTGGAACACCACTTTGCTTCAGCCGACAGCGTTCTTGTTAGCAAAGAAAGAAGAAGGAAGAAAAACCCCAGATATTTGTATAAAAATATCATCATTTTATTACATTCCACACAATACATCTTCAAAGAGTTTCAAATTTCCACAAGGTATTTTTTCACACACAGGCAACTGGGCAACACTGGGGATGTCAGGGCTCAAGGAGTGCGGAGAACTGGGAATAAAAATCTCTAAGTGACCTTCTGTTTTGTCTTTGGTGATTTTGGTTTGAAAGACAGGGTGCCACATTCTCCTCTCTGACACACCAATGCGCACTTGCTGAAGTCCATGGGCATGAACCTGGTCGAAGCAAGGGGATCATCTGACCTAGGGAGATTGAACTGACTTTGGAAACATGAGGGGATCATCTGCTGACATGGCTTAGGTTGACCTGAAAATGCAGCAAGCACATGCCAATATTTCACATGTTTTAATTTGCAGCTGATTGGGGGGGGTGGGATTTCACATCATCAACCATACGCACCACAAGGCCAGTGCTGCATAATGAGGAGGCTCACGGGGCCCTGGAAGCCCCTCTCTGGGGACCTCTGGGCTGCAAGGTGACAGGAGCTCTCCCCAGGTCCTTCACAGCTCTGCTGGGACAGGCATGTCCCTCCTGCCCTCAAAAAGCTTGTTGGAGGGAGGCTCTGGGGGGATGCTGTCCCGAGCGCCCACCACTCCCAACGTGCTCACCATGCCAAATCACCCTGGGTTTTTCTGCACTCCCTGCATGTTTTAGACACTTGCTGCTACAGCTGAGGGGGTCCCGTTGAAATCTGTTGAGTAATCAGCATGAGGAGCTGAAGCAGGCTGCATGAATAAAGGCAGGGAGGGAGGGTAGAGCGACACCCCCATCGACAGAGATCCCATGGGGAGAGGTCTCTGCTGCAATAGGGGCCAACACCACGTACGCACAGCACCATTTATATTTCCACTTTTTCCTCAGACCCAACAGAAGCTCAAGACTGCAGGGAAGTTAACAGAGCTGCTCGCCTCAATTTTATGCAATATTCATGGGCAAAAGAGGGGTGGGGAGCACGAGCAAGTTTAGGAGGAGGGGAGGGAATCTGATCACTCATCACAAATGAACACAAGATGGAGAACCTTGCTAACTGGAGGTACTTTTTTTTGCCTGCAAACAGATTATAGTTAACAATTCAAACCACTTTTGCATGTCATCATTCAGTAATTTATATAAGGCATTTCCACTACAATATGCTGGGCCATTCCACAGTTGGAAGCGTGTTGGAGGCTCCTTCTTGCCTCCTCGGTTAAAGCAGCAGCAATAGCTGGGCCCCCCGGCACGCTTGCTAGGCTTTGCTTGCTAGATGTTACTGACGCTTTAAACAGAACATTAGCAAATGCAAAACTAATTGACATTCTAGAAAGCCTACTGGCAATTCTTATGATTCAGCAGCTATGAATTGGGCAGTGGAAAAAAAAAACAAACCCAAAACCCAGAAAGGGGAATTATACTTGTCCCTTGAGCATTTCTATCAGAAAGACAAGGAGGAGCCCTCTCCCCCTTCCCGTGTAAAAGCAAAACCATCAGCACCCAGAGTGAGGATACTTACAAAATAAATAAACCTTCAATTCTCAAGAAACAACAGCATTTAGCATCCACCTTAGACCTGCTGAAGTCTATGTGTTACCCTAAGGCTGGTTTTAAACAGATACAAACAAAACATTCATTATGAGCTTCTCTGATATAAGGCAACTTTAAATAGATTCACTTGTGGGTGGGGGAAGAGGAGGGCCGTCCCACTCCCCCCCTTCCAAACAATGGCTGTGTTATCATGTTGGCTGCAGAAAGAATAAGATGGAGAGATCTTACTTTTTGGATGTCTATGAACCTCTCTGGATTCTTCTAGCCATCTGAGGTGGACATTCCTATTGTCCAGCCTGGTCTCTTCTTCTCATTTTGCACCCGAGACATTAACACTATCAAACAAGAAACCCAGCCAAAGCTAGATAAGGCAACAAAAAAGCATTGCTCTCTTCCCCAAGTAAACAAATAGGGTATTTACCATGAACATATCCCAGACCTTCCAGAGGGGAGGTGGGAAGGGGAGGGAAATTT
>NW_010319247.1:10070-19689 GCF_000700745.2 Antrostomus carolinensis | reverse complement strand
AAAAAAAAAAAAAAAAAAAAAAAGCATTCCCTGTGCAAGTAGAAGCAATAACAAGCAAATTAAAAAGGGGTTGTTTCTAAATATACATTCAGTCAGTCAGACGCACGTGCTCTCATGCACACTCACATACACAGATTTGGCACACGCACACGAGCCGCACACACAAGCTTCCAGGCTCACCATCAAGTTTCCTAGCAGGTTGCCTACTGGGAGAAGAAAAAAAACAAACCAAACAAGCCTACCAACAAAAAAATACTCCCCAAACAAACAAACACAACAAAACACAAAATCCCACCCGACACCCCAAGCGTCCTTGAAAAGTAATCGAAAGGGAGCGTTCACTTCTGAAGTGAAGGGGCGGTGTGTCTCTTCTGGCGATCCAAGATGCAGCATTAGTTTAGAGTTTGTAAAAGATTCAGGGAGGGCTTGGGGGACAAAGAAGGGGCGGAGATGTCTAAGAGTTCACACGTATGCTAGGTAAGGAAAAAAGTGCAAAACCGAGGCAACGTATTTGAAGTCTTAGTTTCTGTCTGTTTTGTGTTTTGTTTGCTCTCTCGTTCCTGTTCGGCTCTCAGCAGCGTGAGCTGGGGTCTTGCTCTAGTTTTATTGTTAGGGTGGGCTCCACGGCCACAGGGGCCCCGTTGGCATAGTGGGAGGTTTTGTAGGTGATGGAGTGATCGCTCTTCTTGGCCGCATAGCGGAACCGGTGGTAGTGGAGCACAAGGGCCAGCGCGACGGAGACCAGCACCACAACAGCACCTCCGGCGGCAATAACGTAATACCAGTAGGCTGGGATGGGCTGCACTGACACCGTGTCCACTGTGGGCTCGGTCCCTGGCAGGAGGGTTGCCCCTGGGGAGGAGACACAGAACAGGGTTGCTAGGTGGGAGGCATGCAGATGCACAAAAAGAAACACACATGCTTTCAAGAGTACAGCACGGAGTAACATGAGGTCCCGGGGCCGCCTCCGGATGCGGGGTGTGCTCCTGGGGGGAGTACAGCCTGGTGTTTGCTGAGCCCATGTATTCAAGCACCTTTTTCTTTCCTTTTAATTAGTCAGGCTGCCTGGATCGCAATGCAAATTCCATGTGCACGCTATTACTGTTATTTCTGGCATCAACAAATGTTTTTTCTCCCCTCTTTTTTTTTGACCTTCTCCAGATCAGCCTCCTGGTTTTGTCTCCACATGGCAGATGTTGTCAAGCAGTGACAAAACACATCATGCTCCTAATTGGAGAATAGTGTAATCTCAGATGGCCAAGGAAGTTACCGCAGGAGACTGGGAAAGAAATTACAGGGAGAAACATTTGTCTTTCTTATGGAAAAGACAGAGATAATCTCTATCTGAAAGTGCTCTGCACACAGATCTGGTCTCACTAAGTGCCCCATTCACAGACTTATAGATTTCCTTATTATTTTTTAAAGCAAGAAAGGATGGTCACAATTATTTACATGGCATAGGCTGTGAAATTCAACCCAACGCTCATGTAAGAAACTCATGCTCTCTGCAGCTTAAGCAAGCCAGGATTATGAATTCATGCCAATAAAGCAAACACACCTAGGGAGGGCTGGAAAAGCACCGGCCTCCCTTGAATTCAAGGGCAGGCAGAGCCCAGGCTCAGCCCAGCGATGTTTAACCCTTCCTAATCTTGCAGCTACAGCGTTGTTGCGAGGCAGGGCATGGCTGCAAGGCGCTGCTCCTGCTTCCTAGGTCATCCCAGGACAGCTCGGCGCACATCTGGTGATCAGACACACGTAGGACCTTACTGCCAGTCTGCAGAAGCATGCACGCACAGGGTCAGGCACTGAGGAGAGGAGAGGAGTGCTGGTGTTCATGCTCATGCCCAATGCCTGCGAGTGGCTCTGCGCTGTTCCTCCTGCACATGCTGCTCCTACCTCCCCACCTCTGCTCACAAGGGGTGAGCTGCAAATAACTCAGGAGAGATGCACCACAATTTATTTACTGGCTACTTCAAGGGAAACAAAGTCCCTGGGGAAATTCTTGGAAGGGTTCACTCTAACGCTGGACACATTGACCTTTCCACTCTGCTTGCCCTCTCCTCCTGACCCTGGCCTGCTGGCTGGGAGCAGCCCCCTGGCTGGGTGCTGGCAAGCAGAATTTTGTGGGCTCCTGCAGTTCGGTGTCAGCGTATCATCGAGCTCTGTGCTAACCAAACTCCAACTTGATTTCTTGAGCAGGCTCAGAGGATGCCAAGAGGAAAAAAACAAAACAGTGCAGGACAGACTTGGCCTTGCTAGCAGCAAGTGCATCTCACAGCATGGCCTCTGTCCTCCCCTCCAAACACTGCCCTGCCAGCACAGCCGTCGACTGGCAAATTTGGGATGGTGACATCTTTTCTACTGCTGGTGGCACAGGAGATCTGGCAAAGTCAAGGTTCCTCTGCCCGTCACAAGGCTTTCCTCCCCTCCCCGTCCCACAAAACCCAGGCACAGGGAGTAAAAGTAAGAATGAACACTGCACCCAGGTCCATATCTACAACAAAAACCCAACAACCCCAAAACCAAGAAAAAAAAACCCACACAGGCAAGACAAATCCTGCTTTTACAGAGCAGGAGGCTGGGAACCACCCATATAATTGTCCTCATAGGCAAGAAATTCAGATGTGTCAGGAGAAACCTACCTGCTAGATAGGCTGCCCTCACCCTGTCTCACCCCAGCTGCCCCTCACTGCCAGGAATGGGGGTGGCCCTGTCCCTCCTGCTCCCTGACGGCACCTGGGCTGTGTGTCGGGGGTGGCGAAGGCAGGGAGTAGGCATCCCTCCGACCTCCTGCTCTACCTCCACGGGCCACCCTGGCATAGGGGAACACACACATCGCCCCCCAGCGCCTCCCCGAGCAGCTGCTGCCCCTCACGGCGTTGCACGGGGTCGGCAGTGTGGGCCATCCCTCGGGGTCTGCTGCCAGCCCCCTGCGGGGTGAGCATGTTCCACACCACCCTGAGCTTCACTGATAACCCGCTGCTGTCGCCCACTGCAGATCCAGCTGGCTGAGCCCTCCCAGACCCGTGTGTGTCCCACCACCATCCCCAATGGATCAGCAACACCACGCCTGTGCCTGACAGCGCCAGGGCACGGGGCTGATCCCTGGGAAGATCACGGGGCTGCTCACTGTGCAGAGTCCACTTGTGTTTACACTCTGTGACAGTCTCTGCTTACATAGCACCTTGCTCCAGCAAGAGATTTACAGGCACACAGCCTCTCCCACCACTGATATGCACCGGGGCCTGCTGGTGGAAACTGGGGTGCGGAGAGGGGGGCAGGTGCCAAGGATGCCAATGGCTCCTGAGCCTGCAGGGGAGCAGCACTTGCCTCTGAAAAACAGAGGGGAGGAAGGTTTCCATGGCCTCCTGATGGCTGCACATTGCCTGGTGCAGGGCTGGGAGAAAAAAGGGTGAGCCTGGCCATAGAGGAGCATGTGCCATGGTGCCCAGTCTGCACCTCCTGCCCCTTCTCCACGAACCCCTGCCCTCTTGACTGCCTGGGGAGGGAGGGAGGCAGCATGATGTGCCCCAGATGATCCCTCTTGTGGGAAGGATCCCTAAGGGATATCAAGGCAGCTGGGGGTTCAGGACAACCTGTGCTTGGCTCTGACCCACTCCAGATGTCCCCCTGCAGTAGCTGGGTCTGCAAGCATGAGGGGTGGTGCAGAGCCTCTCCTTGGCCTCCATTTCCGCACCTCGTGGCTCTGCTGAGGAGATAGCAGAAGTCTGGAGAGTTCATTTAGCAACTGAAGTCATTAAGGAATCACACTCAGTTGTCTCCAAGCCCTAACGAAGCCAATTCCCAACATTAATGATTGTTCTTCCTTACACTGTCAGCCACTAAATATAGCTGCCCATCCACTCAGCACACAGCGCTGATGTTATCTGCTCTGTTTTTACTGGCTCTGCTGCTCTCTGGAAGTTTTCTTTTATATCAGTGGAAAAGTTCTCTGCTCAGGGAGATGGAAAAAAAAAAAAATCCATCTTCTTAACCTAATAATTTTTCCACTCCCCTTTGCCTTCCGCCACACACACACACACACACATTTACTCTCTAGGACTCTCCTCAATAAAGAAATACCTCCTGCTGTTGCTGTCAAGTTTGTGGGTGCTGTATTTATGCATGGCTTGGGACATCG
This sequence comes from Antrostomus carolinensis, assembly GCF_000700745.2. Lineage (NCBI taxonomy): Eukaryota > Metazoa > Chordata > Aves > Caprimulgiformes > Caprimulgidae > Antrostomus > Antrostomus carolinensis. Next base: position 15,548 of record NW_010319247.1, on the reverse strand, counting down.
GTCAGTGGAATCCCAGTTTAATCCCTACAAGGTGGACAATTTCACGTGGATGTGCTGCTGTGCTCACACCTCCAACCTGGCCAGGTACAGCTCTCTCCTCAACAGGGAAGACTCTACAGGGACCAGTTTTAGAGCTGTGTAGCAGAAAATCAAAACCCAAAAGAAGCAAAAGCAAAAGTCATCTGGGGAAAAAATGGAGAATACTATTTCCAGAGAGTGTTCTAGAGGGCTGCCTGCCTTGCTCTGCCACTGCCGTGCCACAGCTTGTATTCCTCTCCAAAATCACTGACATTAACCGCTGTGGACAAGCAACACAGCTGGACTTTTCATAGATGGCACAGATGAAAGCGAGTATTCCACTCATCTAATCTGAATGCCACAAAACCAGTGTCAGCCTCAACTCCTTAATTTCTACCTGTCATTTGTCCAGGAAGATATCCCTGTCTTGATTTCAGGTGTGGGAGAATCCACCAGCCCCAAAGGTAAATCTCCCTGTGGTTTGGTTCCATGCTCTTTGGGCATATCTCTCTTATTTTCAGCCTGGCATTTATCTATCTCCTTGCTTCTAGCCACTTGTTATACCTTTTCTTTATGGGTGAGATGCATCAACTCTCAAACGCAGCAGTTTAAGCACACTTCACTGGTCTTGTAAGATCCCGACCCACTAGCTGAAAGATATTCCACCCACACAATTCTCTTCTTATTAATTGCCTGGTGATCCTGGAGCCTGTAAGGTGCATATTTTCAGCTTTGCTACAAGCCAGGAGAGGAAGGATTTGCTATTATTTTTAATGGCATCCAACTTTTTAAATTCATCATGTAATTGCAGGAGCAGGGGCTACAGAACATATCAATACTTCCTGCACAGTCTTTACTCTTGAGTTCCCTTTTTTTCTCCAGCCAGGGACTTCTTCCCTTCCTTGCCCTCTCCTTCTGTTGGACATCTCTGTCTTCCTCTCATTTTAACTGCTATCTTGCTTTCTCCAATCTTTATCTTCACCTCTTCATGCTTTCCCTTTGCATTTTGCTCCTTCCCAGGTCACTCCATCCTTCTGCCCCATCTCTTCTTGCCTGTCAGCCAGGGAAACCTTTCAACCTTGTACTACAATTGCTCCCCGGTTGTGAGCAGTGCTAGGATGCCCTCCGTGGGCAGGAGTCCACTGACACAAGCTGGTGAGCTCCTGTGCGAAGGGGAGGTGTGCCTGCAACAGCATCTCCCTGGGGTGTTCAGGGACCTCACTGTGCTGGGCACAGCAAACACTGTCCCTACCCAGCCAGTGTGCCCTGGGAAATACGACAGCAAAATGGAGGCACGCGGGCAGCAGGGCATAGGGTGAAGAGCAAAAGAAACAACATGACTTTGGGATAGACTCAATGTGAGAACCCAGAACGAAGTTCAAACTGAATATGTCACGCCTGTTACAAGCCCCAAAAGACAAGGATGCTGTTTGCAAAATAGGTGCCAGATCAGGACTGGGAGAACTTGAAGAGATGGTGTAAGTGAGGAAGTGTAATGAGGCTTTAACTGCCAGCTGAGAATATTGCAGCAGCTTTTCAGTAACACCACAAGCCTGAGTAGCAGATAAATTAGCAGCCTACAAACAAGCAAGCCCGAATTCTTAGTTGTTACACTATGAGTATGACTGTACAATACAATGTTATGCCTCGTGCATGTCCCTCCTGTGGTAACACTCCACAGCCTGCCTCACACTCCAGGGATGGAATCACACCCATGACTTCAGTCTTGGTGTCTACTTTTACCACCACAGCTCCCACCACACATACCTACCAGAGACAGCTTTGCCCCGCACAGAAAATGCAGCAGCTGCTAGGATAGAGCCCAGTCATGTCTTACAGCCCACCAACAGAGCAGGGGATGGGAAGAGTACAGACATCATGTCCAAATGAAAGCAAAAGACGCATTGACTGAACTGGCAAAACAACTTTCAAAGTTAAGGGGAGCCCCAAGTTTGCTTTTCATCACAACACAAGCCCCAGACACATTCCTGAAGAGGCAGGCAGGAAAACAAAACCCAAAATCAAAACAGGGGAAAAAACCCCTTTTAAACAGACTAAACAGATCTTCCCTGCAAAAGCAGATAGCTTTTCTCACCCTAGAGCAAGACAAACAGCATCCCCACTGACTGCTCAAAGAGCGAGGCAGTTTTTCTGAGTTCCTCACCTTTATTCTTACTCTGTTGGTTTGATCAGAGAAATGCCAGCTTCTATCCTTTAGGCTAGTATTAAGCTATTAAATGCACCATTTCACCTTGTTTTCCTTTTATTGACTGTCACCTTCAGAGCTCCTCATAGCAGTCTGCTCTCCCATTTCTACCTCCCAACCCCCTTCCCCTTCCAAGCAGACCAGCCCCACCCTCCTTTGCCAGCAACTAGAACACCACCACTACCAGAGTGTCTATAAAGTAGAGAACAACCTTCCTCCACACTAATATGTCATTGCCACCTCATTTCACCTTTAATTGGCTACTGTTTTTTCGTTTTGGTCAGTTGCTAACTACCCTTTACTCCTCAGCCTTCCCATGTCAGGCTCAGCTTCTCTTCAGGAAGCCAGGTACCTCCTGACAGCAGGTTTCCTAATGCTATTCAGCCCCAAGACAGTGGGACTTGTCTGTTTGCCTGCTCCCTGTCACCTAGCAGGAGTCAGAGGGTGCCACCTCCTGCTGCTGCAGAGCGGGAGGTTTAGCACAGGCTTGCCATTTCACTGCTCAGAAGATTGTCTCTTTGTACAAGCACACACATTGCTTTCCTTCAATGTAAAAGCCCATGCCAGCAGAAAGAAAACACCAAGAGAAGTGCAGTTTTACCTGGAAAGCAGTTCTCACCTGAGAAAGCTGTGATGGGTTCTGCAAAGGGAAAAAGAAAAAACCCTAGTATTAGAGAGGGGAATATTAGACTCAAGGCCGCAGTTCATGTCTTTGCTGATTTGCAGTGGCCAAGTGGAGCAGGCATGTGGCTGTGCCCCACAGAAGCCACACACTGGAAACAGCATAGGGTGCTGGCCAAGCTCACCAGGACAGGGAGAAACCCTGCCTCTGCTGAGGAGTGACCAGATGCAATAGGCTTCAACTCAGACACAGACTTCAGAGAAAAATATGTCGAAAGATGAGGGTCATTTGGATTCAGCTGGCTGGCCTGAGTCATCCAAAGACAAGGTCCCACCTAGCCCAGTGATGGAACCCTGAAACCTCCTAAATTTCCAAGAGCAGCTTTGTTTCTGTCTCAACTCTGGCATCATTATTCACATGGGAACTGTGTTACTTCTGGGCATCAATGCCATGCTCCTCTCCGTCTCACAGTGCCAAGAGGCAAAGGCAAGTGATTTTTTTTCTTCTTTCAAGATACTTTGAAGTAATCTGTTACAAATTACTGGATCTGAAAAGCAATAATCAGTACTTATTACTGATTACTTTCTCACAGAAGCAATAGACTTCTGATTATTTTTAGATTACTTCTGCATTATGCCTGTGAGTCACAGAAGCAGACTCTGGCTCTACTGAGTGCTATGAAATCATAACTCAAGTTCAGAATGCGAATGACACATCTGTCAAAGGAAAAAATTATTGTGATTATTAGCGTTCTTTCACACTAAAAAGGAATCGGATTACTTCCCAGGACTACATTTAAAAAAAAACCCCAGTAGCCTGTGCTGGAGTCAGCTATTTTCGTGGTCCTGACAGGGAGAGCAGCACTGTATCTCTACTGTTTCATTATTATTTTGGTGACATCGGAAATGACCCATGAGTTATGCCGAAGTTTGGAGTGGGAGCCCTTTGTTAAAAATTATCTGAAACAAACTATCCTTATCGGTTTTAAGATTCCCATTCAGCTTCCTAGAATGGGACAAATAATTTTCTGTAGCAGTTTGGTGTTATTTTTAGGGCTGGCAACCCTTGAAACTTTATAATTTATTAATGCTTTTGTTTTGAAATATTAAGCTTTAGGTTTGTGAGGCCCAAGTTACAGTAACACTGGAGCTAGGTGAATTGCTGAGCTCAAAAGAAGTCAGATAGGAAATGCTATTAGTGTTAATCATCAGCCTTGCTTCTTTTTAATACCATAGAAGGCAAGGGATTAAAACACCACTGTCAAGCTTTAAATACAGGGAATTTGACATACCGAGTATTAGCTCCTTTGGCAGATAGGAGACCAGCAGAGTTCAAAGCATCAAAGAAACTGGGACCTATGGTGCTCAAGAGCATTTCTGGGGCAGTCCCAGTACTCTGTTCTATTATTAATGTTGGTTCCAGCACCATCTTCACCATTGCCTGCCTGCACAGGGCTGCAAGCTACATGACCAGCCCTTCTCAGGCACAATTTGTCCTGTGCCTCCTCCCCTGAGATACACCCCTTGGAAGACAGCAAAGCAACCACCCTGCTTGGCTTAGAAGGCACCAAGATCCTCCCCCTCCCTTGGTGGGGGAGAGGAGAGCAGCTTCACTGAACAGGGCCTTTCAAAGCCCAAAGGGGAGAGAGGCTTTGCTCTACCTGGCTTTCTCCACTGACACCAGGATGGGTTGGACACTTTGCAGATGTTTAACAGTGAAATGTGCCTCCCCCAGGTCATGCAGAAGAGCAGGGCCTCACTACTGTGGGCAGCTCTCAGCACAGATCCCACTAACTGGACACTGCTGACACATCCTCAACTGGGATGGCTCTAAATCCACATCCAAGCTAGATGGTGACCAGAGCCATCAGAGTGCATGCATGGTTATGCCAGCTAGAGAAAAAGGGCAGGGCAACAGCTCCACCAGCAAACTGCTAAAACACACCTTTTTCTCTCTCTTTTTTTAAAGTCTTTGTCTTTCACATTGAATGAATCCACCTGGCTTTTGGCCTGGTTTGGGGAATGGTGAATTCTAGGACAAAAATTTCTTTTGTTGTTCTGTTAACATTGCTGTAAAACCCCTCTGCTATTTTATTTCTTATTAGAGAAGACTCCTTTTGAACTCATCGGCCCCTCTAAGCGCGTAATACTGACTGGCAGCTGGTTTCTTTTGTCTAGCACTTTCCTTTTAAATTTGGTGTATGTCCTTATCACATAGAATAGTCCTCAGTAACCCTCAGCTGCTCTTTCAGCTTTGCGTGGCAGAAACATGTGCTTCCTGCCTCTCACACCAACACGGTCAGAGCCCCCATTCCTCAGAGTCTGAGTCCCCCTGAGTCATTTCTTTCGTGGGCAAGGAAAATCCCAGCTGAGATCCAGAAACTCCCAGTAACTCAAGCAGGGGAGAAGTGGCCCACTGGCAGCCTGCAAGTGAAGGCTCTCCAGCCCCAGCTGTCCCCACCGCCATCCCCGACCCCGCGGCCGGACACAGCACGTACCCATGCAGTTCTCCAGTGGGATGTCGGTGCCTAGCCGGATGTCATCGAGGGCGAGTTCTCCCGAGTGGCCATTGCGTATAAATCCCTCAAACACGATCTGTGAGAAATTGGGACAGAAATGTCAATGCGAAGCTG